>NC_056737.1:860396607-860499107 GCF_019279795.1 Protopterus annectens | reverse complement strand
CTGCTTTAGCACTAAGTTGGATGTGTAACAAACCCAGTAGTTGCCAGATATCATTATCAATTGAGTTCAATAAGAGGATATAATCTGCAAACAACACAGAGACAATCCTCACATCCACAAAACGGATAACCTCTAAACCATGGCTGCCCACTGCTATCCTGTCCATGAAAATCTTGAATAACAGGGGAGGCAGGGCATACCCTTGGTGGAGTCCTATGCCCACATTAATCATGTCTGACTTAAATCCCACAATACAGATGTACCTTTCACTCTGTAAATGCGGGGAATGAATAGCATGCAACAGTAACCAAGAATCTCCAAGAGGAACTCCAGGGCTCTCAATCATATGCCTTCGCCAAGTCCCCAAAACTCATTTAGACAGCACTGGCAAATGCCCATGACTGCTTCCAATACCCATAAAATGCAAAGAGTTAACCGCTCTTCCATGGCCAAGGGGGCTGGAACATTGCTCCTTCTGAATCACAGGCTCATTAATCAGGTGAAGTCTTCTTTCAAACACTCTGGTATAAGGTTTTACAGAGAAACTAAGTGGTGTGATCCTTGTAGAACTGGATCACATCCTCCTGTCATCACATTTGAAAATGAGACCACTACCCTTTTTTCCAAATCAAGGGGAACTGTCTCTGCCTTCCATACAAAAGATGTGTTAACCATAAGATCTTATAATCATTCAGTGTCTTCAGCATTTCCATCTGGATTTCATCCACTCAGGCAGTTTTGACAGTGCAGAGATGTTCAATCACCACAGTGACCTAATTTAAAAAAATGGATCCAGTTTCAACAACTGCTTTTCAAACGGCCACCTCAGAGAAGGGCATCTCCATTAGATTTATGATTTTCTCAAAGCATTCTTTCTACCTCTCAAATGATTTTCTACATCTTTGTAAATATAAATGTATTATTGTCATCAGCTGTATACTTACTGTGACTAAGACCATATTGAAAAACTTATTTAACAGACTATTATTTTTGAGAAGCTAATAGCTGCTCAACCAGTACGTTTGTAAATATATGGATGGGTCAATAATAAAATGGGATTATAATTCCTCATATCTTCCTGTTTCCATTTTTAAATACAGGAGCTTACATGGAGCATGGAATGTTTCTACTTGGCATTACTGATGAATTCAACAAATTTGCAATAGACTAAACAAAGTCCTAACTTTAGGAATCTTATCCAATCTTATATTTCAGTGCTCTGAGTTCTACTACATAAGACAGAAAAGTGCACTTGGGCTTCAGATGCAAAGTAAAAGTAAACGCAATAAAACTATTTCTTCTCCACTTAAATACATTGCAGCTATTCTTAAAAAATGTATTGAAATGCTCACTAAATACAGATGATATATATTAATTCTTACTTAGAAATGTTCTCATTTTTCATTTGTAGACTAAGAGGTAAAACTTTTTTATTATTTTTATTGTGAAAATCTTTCATGTTTTGGTTAAATTTATATTTAACCTAATAGACCTTTAAACAAAAACTCTATTTTTTTCTGTAGAACATGCTGTAATACTTCCCTTATATTATTAAAAACTGTTCAAATTTGTCTTTGCATCTAGTTTTAACACATTTTAATCAATCTGTTTATTTATAGGTTCATAGGTTCATACTAGGCTATCTGCCCTAGGGCATTTATAAGCCTAGCCAGAATGTGTTTGGCTTTCGCCACCCATTTTAAATTTATTTTGCTATGCCCTTTTTCGAGGTTAGTATACTGTGCCTCTGTCTAACAGTGACACAGAAGTGATACCCGGGGTAAACCTACGATCTCCCACCCACTCATCAAGATTCCTCTTGAAGAGAGTCAATGAGGGACTCTGCCTAACCTGGACTGGGATTTTATTCCAGAGTGAAGGGAGCCTCTGGGTTATGAATCTGTCCCTCCAGCATGTCCTATTTATTTCAGTGCTGAGGTTCAAGTCTCTCGAGCTTGTAGCTCGATGGGATTTGGATTTTCTGAGGTGCAGCATGTCCATTAATTCCGGGTTGGACATGGCTTTATACGTCAGGCACAGATCGCCTCTGAACAGGTGGTATGCCACTGAGTAGAGCTGGAGTTTCTTTCACCGGGCAGCATATGGCATCTGTTTGAGCCCTTTGATCCTCTTGGTGAGGTACTTTTGGGGTCTTTCCAGTTGCTGCAGGTGTCTGGTAAGGTACATCCCAAAAGGGGCATTGTACTCAATTATGGGCCTGATGAGGGATGAGTAAAGAGGCACGATGACCTCCCCTGATCTAGATGTGAATCCCTTCATGATTAGGTGGGCTATATAAAATATTTTTCTAACCACTTTGGCCACGTGGTTGTCAAATGAGAGATTGCTATCAACTTGGGTCCCCAGGTCCCTAATTACTTCTTCTGTACTTAATGGATTACCACCTATGTGGTAATTTGTGGGCACTTTGTTTTGCCAAAAGGGATGACTATACACTTTTTGGCATTTAGCTTGAGGCCATGGCTCTGACACCAGTTGTCTGTTTCTATGAGGCCCTTTTGGAGGATGCTTGTGTCAGCTGGAGAGTCGATTATGGCGCCCAGTTTGCAGTCATCTGCGAACTTGGTCAGCCACAGTCCTTCCGTGTTGGCCTGTACCTCTGAGAAATATATACCGAACAAGAGAGGTCCCAGGACTGAGCCTTGTGAGACACCACTTGTAACTGGTTTGGAGTCTGACATGGCTCCAGCAATTCTAACCATGTGGGTTCTGTCCTTGAGCCAGTTTGCAATCCATCTAGTGACATAGGGGTTTATATTTAAGCTGGTGAGCTCATCTATAATGCCCGAGTGGGGTATTGTATCGAAGGCTTTTGCGAGGTCCAGGCAGGCTGTGTGGACCACCTTCCCCTCGTCAATGGCCTTGGTGACTGTTTCAAAGAAATCAACCAGGTTTAAGAGGCAGGATCTGCCCTTAACAAAGCCGAACTGGGTAGGATCCAGTGTCTGTAGGTCCCCAATATCTTTATTTATGAGGTCCATGATGATCCTTTCCATAGCTTTGCAGACCAAGCTAGTCAGGCTTATGGGGTGATAGTTTCCAGGATCTGTTGAGGCACCACCTTTATGGAGAGGGACCACTGTTGCTGTACGCCACTCTTTGGGCACATATCCTGTAGTAAGGCTGAGATTGAACAGTAGCTTTATGTTTGGGTTTAGCTCTTCTTGGAGTTCATGTAGGATGCAGCCCGGGACACTGTCTGGTCCCATTGATGCTGTGTTTTTTGCTTTGGAGAGGGCGACTCTTACCTGAGTATCTGAGATGTCAGGGGGGCAGCACTCTGCTGGGATAGATATTTGCCCTTTTGGTGGGGAGGGGGGGGGGGGAGTTTGCGCTGAACCTGTCAGCTAGGATGTTGGCAATGTCTGTGGGTTCAGTGTATTTTTTGTCATTTTGGACTAATTCTGAGCATATCTGGGAATTACCACCCAGGTTCCTAACATAACTAAAGAAAACCTTGTGATTATCCTTAGTGTCATGTGCAATTTTTCTCTTGAAGCTGTCCTTAGACAATTTTATGAGTGCCTGTAGTTTTTTGCTAATACTGATCAGTGATGCCTTCCCTTTTTGGGATTTTGCTCTATCATTTAGTAGCTTCCTCCTTCTATTGTATAGTTTGTTTATGGCTGGGGTCCACCAGACAGGACGTCTGCCTTTGGAGGATTGGGTCTTGGTTTTATTTAGAATCGCATGATCCATGCATTCCTGAAGGTGTTCATAGAATGCGTTTATAAAGGATTCTGCGGTCTGGGCCGTATTTTCCACAGGCCCGGGGGCTTTGAAGGATTCCACCTCAGTTTTGAGGAGTGTGAAATTTGCTTTAGAGAAGTTTTTCACTGTGGTTTTCTGGGCAGGGGGTGGGGTCGGGATGTGAATATCTAGTGAGATTAGTTTATGGTCTGATCTTACCAGTGAGGGATACACTTCTGGTCTGGAGCATAGAGTCTCCATGTTGGTGATGATCAGGTCCAGTATGTTTTCCCCTCTTGTGGGAGTGGTAACAAGTTGTTCCATAGCATTGGAGTTTATAAATTCTAGGAACTTTTGGGCTAGGGTGTTGGAGCTAGAGTAATGCTCCCAGTCTATGTTTGGGTAGTTGAAGTCACCCAATATAATGGTGTTTGGAGAGACCTTCATATTTTACAGTGTTCTCAGGAAGGCCGAGTGGGGTTCCTGGGTTTGGGAGGGTGGTCTGTAGCAGGCTATAAACTAGAAGTCAGTTTTACCCACTGTTAGTTGCACATGGATAGTCTCTGATGCTTCGTGCTTTGCCACCAACCTGGAGGTGTGGGTATCTTTGATGAATATCGATATTCCCGCTCCTTTTGTGGTTCGGTCCAAGTTTTGGGGCCGAAATCTTCTCATTCTAAGTGATTCTTCATCATACCAAGGACTATTTCTTTAGTGTCACTTGAATTGTACATAGTGGTGCTAATTAGTCGACTGGTGATAAAGTTTTATATATAAATATTGGAAGTTCCTTATTAATATTGTTAATGCTATAAAACTGTGCGCTCTGTCAAGAGAAGATAGCTTGCTATAAATTCATTGTCTAATTTTTAAATGACTTCTCTAATATTTTAAACCATTTCTTATCCATCTACATCACCATAAATCAGTAGCAAATGGCTAGAAATGGTATCAAACAGTACCTCATACATGAACCCTTTTAATGTCATCTACTAAAATCCTGTCCATTGATGCCTTATGTTTAGTTCTGGAATATCTAGTTGCTTAGCTGTGTATTGTACATGCCCATGTCAATGACCTGTTTGAAAGTCAGAGGATTAGATTGCAGCCAGTTTTGGTTAAGGCTTTTCAGCACTGATCCACTAATCTAATTAGTTTGTTTTAACCAGCAGGGAAGTAAATTACAACCAATATCTCATTTTCATAAGTAAAATTAAGAGTCAAAGCATCAAATATTGATATGATGCCTTACATGCCAAATGGAAATATACAATTCTACATGGATAATCCCCTCAATCGCCCAAACTATCCAGCATCTTAAATATGGATTCTAATGACGTTTTATGCTTTCATATATACTCAGAATTATTTTGTATTTTACTTTCAGTCTTCAGGATTTTAATTATTATAATTTTAATTAATTTAAGTTTTTGTCTTTTGCAAGAGAACCTCACACACACACACACACACACACACACACACACACACACACACACACACACACACACACACACACACACACACATGGATGCACGCACGCACACACACACAGAAAATCTTTGTCAAAGTAAATCTGTCTATTCAACTGGAATTCAACTGGCTTTATATGGCAAATAGAAAAAAGAAAGCTTCATATCAACCTTTATACAGCAAATGGAAAGAAAGAAGCTTCACTTCAGCCTTTAAATAACAAACAGAAAGGAACACACTTTGCTTCATATTTTATATGCTGCACAGAAAAACGTATTCTGTAACTGAGTTCAATTCAGGTTAACAGAACACAGCTCAGCTCCTTCTTTGATTTAGTTCATCACAGCATTTTCAGAGAATGAAACAAAAAATAACACATAGCACCTTGTCAAGTGTTTTCCTATAACTAGGAATACAGTCCAAGGGCCATTTAATTCTCAGCAGTCAAGAGTCTTTCTAGTACTCAGAAAATCCTACTACAAATCAGTAAATCTTCTGCTCTAAACTAGCAAATGATATTTCAGGAATTTACAGAATCCATAGATTATCACCTCTTTTATTCCACAGTAAGAAACAGTTTTTCCAGATCTCAAAATACAGAGATAAGCAACTCCTTTGACCAGCACAGGTTAACAGTAGTTATTGTTATTAACAGCAGCCTGCATAGCCCCTGAATTCATACACAGGGTAAAGACAACTTTAAAATGACCCCCTTCCTACCCTTAGGTTACCAATAATAGCTTTCTGTCTTTTTTTGAATTATGAAGACTTCAACTTACTTCCAGCAGGTTCCTTGACACATACTTTTCCTCTGAACTTCTGAAGTACCAGCAAATTGAAGGAGACAAACCCATTTTTCCAGCACTGCTTAAAACACCACACACACACACACACACACACACACACACACACACACACACACACACACACACACACACACACATGCACGCACGCACGCACACACACACACACACACACACACACACACACACACACACACACACACACACACGTGTGCACGCTCGCAGTCATACATAGTCCATTATCCACACTAATACACAACACACAGCACATGTAGACACCCACACATGCATACACACATGCACATATGTGGGTATAGAGAGAGAGAAAATAGAGAGCAAGAGGACATTCATGGCAATATACATATTTAATATGTATGATTACTTATTATAGTAGCTAAAGAAGCACAGAACTGCAACTTTTGTTAGTACCAACTGGTGAACGTATTAATTGACTAATACTTTCTTGGACTTAGATGTTTTCTCATGGGAACATTTATTGAAAAATCTAGGTATAAGAAATTGCAATGGTTATACTTTGTTCCTAATGTGAGCCTTTTAAGCTGTCTAAAAGACTTGTGATTTATTAGATACCATAATTTAGATGGTGTCTTATTCCAAGGATGTTGAGCCAAAGACAGAAATGTCCTCATGTGTTTGGACTCAAATAGGAACCTCTTTTCACAAGCTGCTAAAACAAAGAGAGCATAAATAGAGGATGAGACTGCCCGCAATGCCACTCCTAATAATCGGTGGAAATATTCAGAAAAATAATTATTATTAAGAACAATTTCCATAAAACCCTTTAATCATGTTGTCCAAGCCACTTTAATATGAAACTGAAAAATCATTGTAGTCCATAC
The DNA here is from genome assembly GCF_019279795.1 of Protopterus annectens. Classification (NCBI taxonomy): domain Eukaryota; kingdom Metazoa; phylum Chordata; order Ceratodontiformes; family Protopteridae; genus Protopterus; species Protopterus annectens. The sequence goes on along the minus strand of NC_056737.1, from coordinate 860,492,263 downwards.
ATAAAAAGTAACAATGGTACAGGCATAAGGCAATTTGAATAAATCACTGTACTTTAACACACAGCTCAAAATATTGATGAATACATTTGCTAAGTAAACTGCAAACTCTTGTCTTTAGTATTTATGAATATCTCTTGTCCATATTTTCAGAAATAGTATCACAAGATCTCACCTGGATCATTGCATAATTAATTTCCTAGTCACTGTACACAATCACCTCTGAATAACTTCTGGTATAGAATACACAGCTGTCGTAATCATGATATCATCATAAGAGAGGATTTAATAAGGAGGATAAACTGACACCAAGAGTTACTTAAGAAAGTTCTTAGTATTTTACATTTAACAATGTCTAAGGAACTTACCTCCATTGGTAAGTCTGATTTCAGACATAAACAAAATTATGGTCACCCATTTAAAACTCAGTGTAGCATCTTCAGAAAAAAATGCTTTTAAATGGATGAATGACAGTACCATTTTTATAGTGGTCTTGTATCTCAAATGTGGGTATCTATGAATAGATGTATGTCTGATCTTATAAGATAATGTTAAGCAAAGGTGGATGTCTATTTAAATGAATATATTATTTGAGCTGAGAAGACTGACAAAATTCACAACCCATCCCAGAAATCTACATTCAAAGTAATATAAAAAAACTCACCAGAAACTTGGCATGCTTTATAGACTTAAACACATTCGTACTAACTTTGCTAAAACCACCCTAGCAACCACTTCCCTCCTTTCTTCACTCTTATATGGTACTCCTGTCCTTACCAACTTGAGGGTATCTCTTAAAACTAAACTAGAAATATGCTACAATAAAGGTGCTAAATTTGCTGCCAGTAAACAATACTACACATCACTTCAAGGCCCTTAGAAATTTGAATTGGATTGAACTACCCCACTACCTGGACTTCGTACAACTAGCTACTGCCCACTACATCATTTATAAACCTCATGATTATCCTGCACTAAGCACCCAAACAGACCCCTTTGTTCTAATGATAAACCTTAAAAAGCAATAGCCTTTACCGCTACTCTGTTGCCAAAAATGGAATTCTGTTCTACAGGGTATTAGAACTATAACTTACCATCCTTCCTTGAAACATCTACAGAAAGACCATTTATCAATCCATGGCTCTTCTCATGCTTTACCTCTCATTGAACAACAGTCTTGCCTACTTTTCTCCACCCCTAGCTGTACAGATTCTCTACACATCACCACTTCCTCTCTACTACTTTACATAACCTCTTCCTAACACCTTTTCCCTATTTATACTTCTTTCTTCTTCTTTCAGCTTTTCCCGGTTAGGGGTTGCAACAGCAGCTCACCTGTCCATTCATGATTGGCAGTGGAGTTTTACGGTGTTGAGTTGCCAGCCCAGTGCCCAACCTTCCACGGAAGGCACACACATGCACACATGCACTCCTAGGGCCAATTTGGAGTGTCCAATCTACCTACAACATGTCTTTGGGATGTGGGAGGAAACCCATGTGACCACAGGAAGGACATGCAGACTCCACCTTTTCCCCATTTATACTAATGTAGCCTAATGTCTCTCCCCTTTTATAGTTACCATTAAACTAAACTTTTATTTATAACTACTGTGAATCGCCAGAAGAACAGTCTCTCAGAAATGCATATAGTGTTTTACTTTGTTTATTCACATTGTTCTTTTTGTAAAATACTCTTATTATATATCTCTTATTATATATCTATGCCTTACAATATTGTTGATAATTATTATTATTATCGAAATGTATAATTTTCAACTTTGTTATGTAATGTCTTTGAATTTTTCTTTTATTAAATTTAGTTTTTCTCCCCAGGCCTCCATAGAAAATGGACTCATCACCCAGTCAGATTTTCCCAGTAAACAAATGTCAATAAATAGCAGTTTTATGCTTGTGACTATATTTCTGACTATATTTTTCTCACTTTTCTAAATTCCAGATAAGCATCTGAAAAATAAAAGCAGTCAGGAAAAAAATGGATTACATAATACATAAATTATGGAAGATACAGATTATAAATGGCTTTTCATCATGTGACTAACATCTAGTTGATCAGGTTCTAAATGCCTGAGCAGAAGTTGCAAAATTAAATTTTCCTTGCAGGTTGAATCCCTGACTTGTAGGCACTATGAGATTGCTGTTTGAGTGAGAGACGTATGTACTGTATTGGGACATTTATCCTGTCTCCACTGATGTGCAGCCATGAAAGTACTATATATAAGATAGAAGAGTGGCATGATCAATTCCTGCATGTGAAGAGCCAGAGGGCTTGGCCCCCTCCTTGCAAAAATCATATTTCAATTTCTGTGGGTCTCCTGTAAGTAAATTGTGTTTTCAGACGTGATTGTGAGAAAGTTACATTTTGAACAACTGTGCCTCAATCATTCATGGAGAAAGCATTATAAGTGGTGTAAGCACACTACCTAATTCTGATTATTTGAAATGATTATAACATAAACAATTTGGCTGACAAGGAATTACTATAGAGAGAAAATACATCCTTTCATCCAAATGTGGCCCCTTTGTGGCTGGCCTAGGATTTTATCCTCCATAGTTGCATGGACTGGACCACCTTATTTGTTTGTCTATTTATTTCTTGTATTTGTTACTGGGATAGTCCAACTGGGCAAACAGATGCCCTTTTCAGTAGAGACCAGGGGAGAAAAGCTCCAAAGTAGTTACACATTAGACAGATAGCACACAGGTATTTAAAAAATATGTTACAGTAACATATGAACAAACAAAGAATTTAGTGAAGTATATATAGCAGCTAAAAATTATTTACATGACTGATGTTTGATATTGGTATTCGGAGTTGTGACAGTTAGATATGACAAGGAGAGTTAGGTAGAAGCTGATAAAGGGAGTGACGGAGGATAGAGTAAAGAAAAAACATGAATGAGTTTGACTGAAAAAAGATTGAGTTGTAGGAAATTATGCACAGAGTTAGGGTAAGGCCATGCAGAATTTTCAACCCAGACCTGACAAAAAATAGGTGCACAAGAAAATAGATTTCTAACACTACAAATCGGGGTGAGCATTAGAAAAATACTTGCAATACTGACTAAAAGCAGAATGACATTAATTAATCCTTACCCCACCCCCTGCTGAAAGGCACCTACACCTGCAAGAATAAAATATAATGCAATTGACATACTGCTGGTCTAGTTCCAAAAATGTAAGTGAGACGCCATGAAACACAAGTTAGATTTGTAAGATTTATATGTGCCAATGCCACAGAACTGTCACAACATATTGCACTGGGCACCTGTTATCTTAATTGGACAATTCTACTCATACAGCCACCTTTGGATTTTTCTAGAAGAAAATTAAACACAGAACAGAAAGATGAAAATGAAAAAAGTGAATCAACAGCTGTGGAGAAAGTGTTGCACATTTTAGATCATAGAATTGAAAAAAACGACTTCCACATGATGTGGAAGAGAAGGACATGCTTAGATTAGCCTGTGAATTCTCTGAGAATCTGAGAGAAATATACATGATATGAAGGAATATCTGACTTGCAAAACAGGAATAATTATAGAGATTTAAAGTATGAACATACATTTTACAAATGACATCTTACACATCTGTTATAAGAAGCCACTTTTACAAGAATGATGCGTGTCTTTAGGTTTTAGTGGCAATTTACAAAAGTAGCAAATTTTGTTAAGTCGGTATTTGTCATGTAGTTCATAAATACTGGCAAACATCATGTATTTACTTTAAAAAATTAATGATAGCTGTCTGAATATGAATCAGGTATTTTTTTTTTCTGGAAATCAAATGAGAGAGGTGGTTGTAGTAGAAAGGAAAAAATTAAAGGTTTAAATTATCAAGTCATCAATACTGAAAGTTCTGTATTAACAGGTATTCAGAATTAGTGGATTACTTTGTCATTCATTCTACAATTATTCACTCTAATCATTTTAGGGGCACAGAGGAGCCAGAGCCTATATCATTAAGTGCAAGGCAGGAAAATGAACTAGAAAAATACATCAATGTATTATGAGGAAAACACACACACACACACACACACACACACACACACACACCATGCCACACAAGCACTCACTTATAGGTTCATAGGTGCGTACTAGGCTAATGGGCTCTGGAGCCTTTACAAGCCTAGCCCATAGTATTACCCTGGCATCGTCCCACCCGACTTTAGTTCCCAGTGCCTCTGTCAAGTAGAGCCACTGGAGTGATCCCTGGGTGAATTTTCTATTTCTCATCCATTCATCAAGATTTCTCTTGAAGAGGGCCAGCGAGGCACTCCGCTTGACATGTATGGGAAGTCTATTCCATAGCATGGGCAGTCTGTGGTTTATAAACCTGTCCCTCCAGCTTGTTCTGTTGTTTGTGGTATCGACGTTGAGGTCTCTGGAGCGTATAGTGCAGAGGGATTGGGATTTCTTTAGATGCACCATTTCTAACAAAGCTGGGTCAGACATGGCTTTGTAAGTCAAGCAGAGATCGCCTCTAAGTAGGTGATATGAGATAGAGAATAGTTGGAGTTTTTTTTTTTGAGTCTGTCCATATAGGACAAGTGTTTAAGGCCTAAGATCCTCTTTATGAGGTATTTTTGCAGCCTCTCCAGTTGTTGTAGGTGTCTAGTGAGGCACATGCCAAATGGGGCATTGTACTTAATGATTGGCCTACTGAGGGAAGAGTAGAGGGAGACAATGACCTCTTTCTTCATGGATGCAAAACTCTTAGTAATGAAATGTGCCTCATAGAAGGACTTTCTGACCACAGTGGCAATGTGGTGGTCAAAATAGAGGTTGCTGTCATCCTGTGTTCCCAGATCTCTTATGATGCCTTCTGTGTTCAGTGGACTACCATCCATGTGGTAATTCATGGGAACCGGGTTTTTCCCAAAGGGGATGACGACACATTTTTTGGCATTGAGCTTAAGACCATGGTGCTGACACCAGTCATTGGTCTCAGTGAGGCCTTTCTGTAGGATGTCAACATCACTTGGGGAGTTAATTATGGCTCCTAACTTGCAATCATCTGCGAACTTTGTCAGCCAGAGTCCCTTTGTGTTGGCCTGGACTTCAGAGAAGTAGATACCAAACTGGAGAGGACCCAGGACCGAACCCTGTGGGACTCCACTCATGACTGGTCGATAGTCTGACTTGGAGTCATCTACCTTACACTGTGGGTTCTATCTGTGAGCCAGTTTGCAACCCACCCAGTGATATAGGGGTTGATGCCTAGCTTAGTAAGTTTTTCTATGATTCCTGAGTGGGGAATGGTATAAAAGGCCTTGTCCAGATCAAGGTAGGCTGTATGAACCACCTTGCCTTCATCCACAGCTCTGGTGACTGACTCAAAGAGGTCAACCAGGTTGAGCAGGCATGATCTACCCTTCACAAAAACAAACTGTGTGGGATCCAGAGTTTGGAGGTTCCCTATATCTTTGTTTATTAGCTCCATGATGATGCGTTCCATAGCTTTGCATATCAGACTTGTCAGGCTAATGGGGCAATAGTTCCCAGGGTCTGTAGTCACTCCTCCTTTGTGGAGAGGAATGACTGTAGCAGTGCACCATTCAGTAGGGACAAAGCATGAAGTGAGGCTGTGATTGAACAGGGCACACATGTGAGTTGCCAGTTCACTCTGTAGTTCATGTAGAACACAGACAGGGGTATTGCCAGGTCCCATAGAAGCTGTATTCTTGGCCTTGGACAGTGCTGGTTTTATCCTGTTCAGCAGTAATACTGGGTGCCTGGCAATCTACTGATATTGTGATTGGTCCTTTGGTGGGGGAGAGAGGGGTACAGATGGCACTGAATCTGTCGGCCAGTATATTGGCAATATCTATTGGCTTGGTATAGGAGGTGCCATTGTGCAACATCTCCGAGCAAATCTGGGTATTGCCATGGAGATTCTTTACATAACTATAGAAGGCCTTGTGGTTGCCTTTACTATCTGCTGCAATTCTGTTTTCATAGCTAGCTTTAGAGGATTTGATGAGGAATCTCAACGTTTTGTTGAGGCTGATAAGGGAGTGTTTTCCATTCTTGGGACTTCACCTTATTTCTCATCAGTGTCCTCCTTCTGTTGTAGAGTTTGTTTATGGGAGAGGACCACCAGACTGGCTTCCTTTTTTTGGAGGCGATTGTGTTGGTTCTAATGGGTATGGTGAGATCCATGCATTTGTGTACATGTTCGTACAGGGCATTAGTGTATGATTCGGTGGTCATGCAGCTATTCTCCAATTGATGGGTGCCATGAAATTAGCCACCTCTGTTTATAGGAGCCCAAAGTTAGCTTTGGATAAGTTTTCATGTTGGTTACCTTTGCGGGGGGGGGGGGGGTGATGTGGATTTCAAAGGTGATTAGTATCTGGTCGGATCTAACTAGGGAGGAATTGACTATTGGTACAGAGCAACAGTCACCCATATTAGTAATGACCAGGTCAGGGATGTTGCTAACTCTAGTGGGGGTAAGAATGAGCTGGTCCAGGGCATTGGAATTAATGAATTCCAGGAAACGTTGGGCAAGTGTATTGGTACATGAGTAGTTTTCACAGTTAATGGAAAGGTAGTTGAAGTCGCCCAGTATGAGTGTTAGGTTGGACACTAATATTCTCCAGGGTGCTTAGAAAAGTGGAGTGTGAGTTTTGGGTCATGATTGGGGACCTATAGCAGGCAATGACCTGAATCACTATCTTACCCAATGTTAGCTGGACCTGAAGTATCTCTGATGCGTCATGTTGGGCTACCAGTCTGGAGGTGTTCACATCATTTATGAATATGGAAACACCACCGCCTTTGGAGCTTCAGTCCAAGTTTTGCGGCCAAAAGGTATGGAATGAGTTATAGCCTGGTAGTGCAGGGGTGCTATCTGCTGCCTTGAACAAAGTCTCTGTTACAGCACAAATACTGATGTTCTCCATTTTAAGGAGTGCTTTGAGCGAGTGCATTTTGAGATTTAGACTTCTAGCATTGAGTAGCATGACCCTCGGATTGCATTTATTTGTAGCTGTTACAGTGGTAATTTGGTCTTTGGAACACCGCCTAAAAAAGGCACTATAGGGATGGTAAGAGCCTTGGCCAGTATCCGGAAAACCAGGGGTGACAGATGCAGACCATTTCTGGCAAAGCATCTAGGTCTATCAAGCATGTCATCCCAGGCAGACAGATATTGGATCCCCTTAGCATGACACCAAAAACTTAGCCAATTGTTGAAATCAATAATTTTCTACTTGTACTGTGGTATCATTCTGGGTGATTGTAGGAGGCTGCTCAGGGTCAGGGCCATACCCGTCTGGGCTACATAATCCGAGAGCTCCTCCATGTCTCTTTTCATGTAGTCCAGGAGGTACGTCTCAGGTCATTCACACCCACATGTAAAATGAGAGAGTCATATTTGTATCTGTTGTTGAGGGACCTGAGTGTGTGCATTATGTGGCGGATCCTGGCACCTGACAGGCAGCTGAATTTTACTTTCTCCTTATTCAACCTAGTGAGTGGGACATCAGTGTGCCTCACTATCGAGTCACCTATGACTAGTGTGTTGGGCATGCTGTTTTGCCTTAGGGGCTTTGGTTGAGTGGCACACTGTTTAGGAGAGTTATGTATCTCGTGATTAGTGTTGTGTTGTGGTGGTCGAGTGCATTTCTGCCTTGGAGGTCTCTGCTGCTTGTGTAGATTTTCATTGAGAGCCTCCGCGAAGGTGGGTGTGTGGTTTGTGTTTTTATGTGAAGGCAGTGCTGGTGTATGTTCTGGAATGCTATGTGTTCCATGTGTTGTTGTGCAAGTGTTGACCTGCTCCTCTTGACCAGCTATTCCAGTCATGGCTGCAGAGTGCATGGCTTCCAATTTGGATATATAAGTACATCTCTCACAAGTCTGAGTGTTGGGAGGTAAGAGGAGAGGGTTGTCAGTGTACCTGAGGCAGTTGCTACATTGCCTCAGGATGCCCAAGCTCACCAGGCTAATAGGAGAAAGCACAGGCAACTGACCTTTAGACATGCCTGGAGGGGTGGGCATTAATAATAAGTACTGGAGCTGTTTCCTTATAGAATGCTTATTGGTGGTAGCACTGTTGTATGCTACAATAATTGCTACAAGAAGTCTAGTAAAGTGCTAGACTTATGAGCTAATAAAAGTGCAGGAGTGCAGAGAACTAGCAGATCTAAGGGAGACATTAAAAAGCACCGCTCAGAAGCTTACAAAAATCCTGGATACAGCAAATCTGTATCTGGACCGCACTAGTTCTAGGAAAGGCAGGAAACAGTTTTTTTTTTCCTTGTAGAAAACTTGGAGAATCACCAAGTCACCTATGGAATGTCTTTGGAATTTGAGGGTAAACAAGAGCAACTGTCACTTGTATGCAGAAGTACATAGTCTTTTCAGTCACAGAGGCACAGCACTCCTTATTTACAACTTTAAGGCTTTATATTTGTTAAACTGCAGACAACTGATAGCGACACTTTAAAATAATTTTTGTCAGTGTTGTAATTTTTATCTTCTAATGGCTATTCTGCAGGGGCGGCTCGTCCTATCGGACTGCCGGTCTGCAGCCCTCCCACATAGAAAAAAAAAAAAGGAAAAACAGTCCGTGAAACAGAAAATCTATTCAGACTGCCTTTATCGGCAGTCCGAATGCAGAAAAACAGGTACCCAGCAACCTGTGCTGTAGGGTACCCAGAAATCTGTGCGGTCAACGACTGCACAGAACAGAGGAGCTCCGGACTGCTTCCCTTGCAGTCAGAGCCAATGAGGAATGAGCTGAGAGCTCTCTCTCAGCTCTTGTGGGGATTTCACTGTGCAGGCATCATGTAGAGTGATCGGTTCTGTTGGATTATGTGGCTTCCCTGCAGGTCGGTCGTCGCTAGCTTCAGAGGGTAGGTGCAGACATGGTCGGGCGGTCGCTGTCTTCAGAAGGTAGGTGTAGACGTGGTTGGACGGTCGCTGGTTTCAGAAGGTGTGTGTGTGTGTGTGTGTGTGTGTGTGTGTGTGTGTGTGTGTGTGTGTGTATATGTGTATATATATATATATATATATATATATATATATATATATATATATATATATATATATATATATATAGTTCTGGCTGTTATTTCAGGTAATGCAGTTCAGGGATTCCGATCTTTGGCAAGTTATAATTCATCCACTCATAGGAGAAGCGCTTCCTCATTTTGCATTTATAATGCTACACTTTTGTTACACAGCACATCAGGTTCAATGCAATAATGGATTATTGCAAATATGTCTGCAGATACATTATTAAAGCAGCTTAAACACATATTCAGAATGCTGCTGTTGACAAAGCTATCATTAAGCAGTTTAAGATCATGTCAAGCAATATATTTTAGTGACAAAGCTTTCATTCACCGATGCAAGAGCACTGTGCTGATCAGCTAGCTTTAAAACACATTTATTTCTATCAAAAAAAGAATCAACTGCTTGTTTGTATGTGTGTGTCCTCAATAGCCATTTAAGATGGACACTGTATTGGTTCAAATACTTTGTTCTGACAGCTGTGGAACCTTTAGATTTAGAATGCATGCAGTATAAAAGAGTGGTTCTTACTCCAACTTGGGGATGCTTTTTTTTTTTTAATAAATTCCTAAGAGTGAGATTGTTATAAAATCTATGAGGCAAAAATTGTAAAATCAGGGTCATTGCTATTCTGTAATCAAAACATGTAGTGAGATAGGACTGATCTGAGTTTGTTGGAAAGTAGGCAGTAAGGGTATTGATAAAGTGATCCTTAAGTGAGAATTTTGACTGGTGTTGGAAGCTTCTATTTCACGAGCAGCCAGCTTCCTTTTTATAAGACAAGACAATGATATGTGTGTATGTGTGTGTGTGTGTGTGTGTGTGTGTGTGTGTGTGGGAAGGGGGGGGGGGGTTATCAAGACTGCAGATTTTGTTCTGATGGATTTGTTGAATGCTTTGATTTTACCAGATACAATAACAAACAGAGGAGGACCTTACTCAAACATGGATATCAAAATATCTTTGTCAGTAGTCATTTTGGCTTCAGGTATTTATTTGTTTTTCTTTGTGTTTGTTTGTTGTTTTCAGATAAATATGTTTAGATTAGCTGAACCTGTCACAATTAGAAATATGGTAAAGCAGATTTAAAATGTACAAGCAATACTACACTGCAAGGAGTGAACAAACATCTTATACCATTTAAACAAATACAGAATTAAAACTGTACCTGCAGGACCGATCATTATCTGTCAGTCTGACAGATATGTCAGTACAGTTATTTGGAGCTCTAATATAGTTGTCATAAATACTAAAGGAGCAGATACAGTCAGAAACAGCTTCAAATGGCTTTTGTCAAACAGTATTCTCTTAAACTAGACTTTAAAACACTAAATGAAGGGAACTTCTGCTATTATACCATGACCCCCTATTAATATTCCAAAACATGCACGCTGATTGGCCAGTGTGCACGTTGTAAATCGACTTATACTAATGGAAAAAGGTCCGGTTGCCCGGACTTTTTCCATTAGTATAAGTCTTTTTTTAAAACACTGTCTCGCTATGTTAACAGAGTTTAACATAGCGACACAGGTTTAAAAAAAGCAACGGAGATCTCCGTTGCTTTTTTTAAAGCTGTCTCGCTATGTTAAACTCCTTTAACATAGCGACACAGTGTGTAAAAAGCAACAGAGATCTTGCTTTCTCCGTTGCTTTTTTTTTAAACCTGTCTCGCTATGTTAAATGGGTTTAACATAGCGAGACAGCTTTAAAATAAGCAACGGAGATCTCCTTTGCTTATTTTAAAGCTGTCTCTATAGTTAAACCCATTTAACATAGCGAATAAGCAACGGAGATCTTGCTTTCTCCGTTGATTTTTATTTTTAAACCTGTCTCGCTATGTTAAATGGGTTTAACATAGTGAGACAGCTTTAAAATAAGCAACGGAGATCTCCGTTGCTTATTTTAAAGCTGTCTCGCTATGTTAAATGGGTTTAACATAGCGAGACAGTTTAAAATAAGCAACGGAGATCTCCGTTGCTTATTTTAAAGCTGTCTCGCTATGTTAAACCCATTTAACATAGCGAGACAGGTTTAAAAATAAAAATCAACGGAGAAAGCAAGATCTCCGTTGCTTTTTACTGTTTAGCTATGTTAAATGGGTTTAACATAGCAAGACAGCTTTAAAATAAGCAACGGACATCTCCATTGCTTATTTTAAAGCTGTCTAGCTATGTTAAACCCATTTAACATAGCGAAACAGTAAAAAAGCAATGGAGATCTTGCTTTCTCCGTTGCTTTCGGCCACAGCTCTGATGTACTGTGTAGGCATGCACAGTACATCAGAAATGCCGTGGATACCAGACAGCTGCGGAAGGGCAGCAAAGAGGCATTATACAATGCCATTATTTAAGAAAAGTAATTGTTTCTTTTCTTAAATAATGTCATAGTATAATAGCAATAACCCACTTCTGGGTGTGGGTAATGTGGGATTTACCCACGGTTGTCTTTGTTTGGTCTCTCGGGCTTCGCCCTCTGGACCAAACCACGCCAACCATGGGTAAATCCTGCATTACCCACACCCAGGCGTGGGTTATTGCTATAGTAACTTAAGCAAAATTCCAGACTTTGGGGAGCAAGCAGTGAAGGGGCAACATTCTAGAGTATATTTAGGAGTACTAGGTAAAAGCACCGGTTTCCACAGTAAGTAGGCAAATGTTTTTAATTTTAAAAGCTACTTGAGGCAGGTAGTGTTACATAAATAGGAATGTATGCAATGAGGAATCTGTCATATCAGTAGCCTTTTCAATTCCTTGTAAAGAGACACTTGTACAGTGTGAGTTTATCCTCTTAACAAATAAGAAATAATGAAACAGCAAAAAATATTTTTATACAAAATAAGAAACAACAACAATTATTTATATACAATTGCATTCGAACTGTTACAGAAAATTATGAAATATTACACACACTAGACGCCAAGGATTATTCATCGCTGTGTGTCTTAATGGCACTTAAACAAAATGGGGATTAGGAGGGGGAACACCAGACACCAGGAATACTCTATTTTTTATACCCTAAAGACACATAATTTAAAAGAAAACACTAGACGCCAAGGATTATTCATCGCTGTGTGTCTTAATGGCACTTAAACAAAATGGGGATTAGGAGGGGGAACACCAGACACCAGGGATACTCTATTTTTATACCCTAAAGACACATAATTTAAAAAAAAACAATGTGGTAGGGAACCACTAGAAACTAGGGATACCATTAAGTACAGTGCCTTAAAGATACTAATAGTGATTCCAACACTGTACTTAACTACCATATAGTAGACCTCTGCACCTCCACTAGACAACAAAGATACCAGACAATAAAAAAAACAGGGTTAACAAAATCATTAAAAGGCAAGTACAAAAGGGGTCGTAAAAGGATTTAAACTCTGCTCTCTTGCAGCATTAAAACTCAGTACTAACCCACTGCATTAACTGATAATTTAGTATATCATTTTAACATATATGGTGGATAATGGGCATTATTCAATGCCTGTAATAGTTATTGATATATGAGGGGGAGGAACAGGGGGCATTAGGCAAGCATCTCAACTTTCTAACACAAAACAGGACAGAATCAGTGATAGCTTTAAATTACACATCCTGCAAACTGTGATAGTTGCTAGTCTAACAATTTTTGAACTACCACGGATGTACGTAAGGATATGAACTGTGAAACTCTAATGTCTGGCATTAATACTGACTGAAAGCATTCATGATTTAGAAGGGCAGAAGTAGGAGGCACTGGGGACATTCTGACAACACAGGGACAGGTACAGGGTATATGGTGTGGGTTTATTTAGAGCAGACTCATGGTGTGGTGGTAGGGAATACCTCAGGCTTGAACCCTGTACCTTGTATGCAGGTGTTAAGGGCCTGAATTTCCTACCCATCACCATTTGCAAAAAATTTGCAGATATTTGCCTCATATTTTATCTGTTCTGTTCCTCATAATATCTGTGGTTTCTAAATGCTTAAATGCTTGATATTTGATGGTGCAGTGGTAGCATTGTTGCCTCACATCTATAGGCTTTCTGGTTTGATTCTTGGCTGGGGTGCCTTCTGTGTGGAGTCTGAATCTCCTCCCTGTGTTTGTGTGGATTTGCTCTGGTGTCCTGCTATTTTACAAAGACATTTCTCTGCAGTATTTCTCCCTGGGCCTCTCCGTCAGAAGTAAAATTGACAGGCATTTGAATTTCAGACTTCATATTCTTCAGAAAAATTATAGTAACACAACCTTTTATTCTAGCAACCTTTTATTCTAGCAATTTTCTAAGTTTATAAGATGAATATTTGAAATTTGTCCCTATTTTTGGGACTGTATTCCCCCATTATTGGCTTTGTCCCGGTTTTTTGTGCTAAGGTTGACAGCTATGGCAAGAACTGAATTCACTGAATATGTTTGAGGGCTGTATTCCCTCATTACTGGGTTTGTCCAGGTGTTTTGTACTAAGAGGTTGACAGCTATGGTGAGAACTGAATTCTCTAAATGATAGCCATTTGGGTTTCAGTCTTCCTCTCTTTCACAAAGCAGCTGATTTGGCATAGTGGTATGTTGCTCTGACTGTTTTGCACAGGGACCTTGGCAGTAAAATGTATGGTGGTAACACAGCATTTTATTCTAGCAACTTTCCAAGATTATACAAGCAGTGTTTAATGTGTCCCTGGTTTTTGGGCTTTTGACCCCCCCCCCAATAAATTTTGGCTTTTTCCAGATTTCTTGTGCTGCGAAGTTGAAATGCATTTGAATATTGAATAGATTTTACAAGGAGCTAAGAGCTGCAGGGGAAGAAAAGTTTAGTGCTGCTTATGCTGCGTCTGCTTGCATTGTTAATAGCATAACAGGTTGTGTACTTGTTTTTGATGCAGAAGGCTGTGGGTTCTACTCCCACAAGGGGTGGATGCTGCCGTACTGAGAATGTCCTCCTTGGTGAAGATACTATGAGCCTGTTATCAGTTTGCCATCCATTTCCTCTTGCAATATTACTAGCTTATCATTTTTTAATGTAATATAGGCAATTTATTCATCAGAGGCAAAAGACACTTTATTTGTCGATGAAACCATGAAATATAAAGGTGTTTGCTAGCAGCAACCTCTTCATTAGTTACAGATTTCTTTAATGTGGAATTATTTAGATGACTTTTACTTCTTCAGAGATTGTGCATATTTACTGATAATGGACTTTAGAATTTTGCATATTTACTGAAAATGGACTGTAGAATTGTGCATATTTACTGATAATGGTGGACTGTAGAATTGTGCATATTTACTGATAATGGTGGACTGTAGAATTGTGCATATTTACTGATAAAGGTGGACTGTAGAAGTTTGAGTAGACTTTTATGATGGAAATGTTCTGAACTGGGCAGTTTTGTCATTATGGGTGCATGCATTTTGTTTCATTGCTTACTGGAAAAATGTTCAAAACAAATTTAAAATGCCCTCTAACAACTGTACTGTACTGCACAAGGAATATAATTTAGTACAATCAGGAAGGTGTATCAAAGAGCTCATGTATGTTTTATATGCAGGGGGCCTATGATTTGAAAACAGCCCAAAATTAATCTTTATCTGCCACTGGCAAAATTTCTTTTCTTTGAATGTGGGTTTCAATGCTGTTTCAATGAATGTGAGCTTTAAGAGCAGAGGAGTTTTAATGCTAAGTTTGTTTTCATTGTGAGACTGCATTGCTTTGTTTAGCAGATGTCTTAGTGTTTGTGCTGTAAAATGCAAAATAAAACTTTCAAATGAAGTCCAAATCATCATAGAAGTAAAGCAGTATGCACATTAGTGTTTATGGTAAATGGAGTGAAATAGCCAAGTAATGGATCAGTGGAATGGCTGCAGAGGCTCCATTCGACCATGATTTTTGTGAGGGGGAAGGGTGACAAACTCAGACAGGCCCAGCTGAACTATACCTCCCAACTGTCCAGATTTTCAAAGAATGAATAGATTTTTGCTTCTTATTTTTGGTTTGTTCCTCATAAAATTTGTGGTTTTCTGGCAAATCATTTAGGAATTAAGTCACTAAATAATGATACACTGAGTTTCAGACTTCATAACCTTTACAAAAATGCACGCTAAAGAAAGACCTGTTATTCTATCAACTGCCTCAGTTTATACAAGAGCAATTTATAGTACTGTTTATATGTTCCCCCAATATATTTGGCCTTGTCCAGATTTATTGCATTAACAGGTTGAGAGGTACATGCAAATAAATTGCTTTATAGAATTAGGCATAGCCAACCTCTCAACTGTCCCTGATTTTGGCTCAAAATGTTGCTCTTCCTCCTAATAATCCCTCCACAAAATAGCAATTTTGGAAGAAAACATGGAGGGTTTACAATTAAGAAATAACTGTAATAATCAAAGTTATAGATCACTTTTATTTCAAAAATGCATGTAGATTCTTGTATTTTGTCAGCTGCTCAAGTTAGCAGTATTAATATTAAAGTGTCCCTTCTTTGACAGGTTCCCAGCTGTATTGTGTGGCTGATTTATATTTTTGCATCACATCTTTGGTCCATTTTTCATAAAATTGTGGGTTTTTTTTGGCAAATTAGTGACAAATCATTTAAAGACTGAAGTTAGAAAATAATGACAGACATTTGAGTTTCAGATTTCATACCCTTCAGAAAATTCATACTAATGCAAGACCTATTCTATTATCTTTCTAAGTTTATAAGAGCAAAATTTAAAAATTGTCCTTATTTTTGGGCCTTTGTCCCACTTCTATGTATGGCTTTATCCAGATTTCTTGCTCTGAGGTTGAGAGGTATGACAAATGTGTCAGGGCCATCACAGTCAGCCAGAGACATTTCAAATTGACATACTTGTTGCACCCCACTCCCCCATGTAGTGACTCTGGATGTGTCTAAGCAAGGCAAGGAGTAGTTATGCAGTGTAAATGTGTAGAGTGTCCCCCATCCAAGTTAGACGCAAGTACTACAGTGGCTTTTCATCTGTCCTTGATTTTGCAGAATGGTCTGATTTCTGTCATATTGTTGTACTGTTGATTTATGCTTATTACTCAGAAAGTACCTGTTGCTCTGTGTTTAAGTAGTAATGCTTTAATGACCATAAGGTAAGCTTGTCTGAGATCGTAAGATGCAAGTAAGCTTTAATAAGCATACTGTTAAAGAATTGCCAACATTGAAAGCCTTTCTGTTGTTGCCATGCAGAGAATACTTAACTAGATAATGTATAAGACTTGGGTATTGAAGGACAGGATTACATTATTTTAAAAAGCTCATTACACTTGTTGGATACTTCCAGTCATCTCTACAGGCTTTACCCGTAAACTAAACAGAATGCCAATCATGTGTGGTCCATAACCTGTACAGGAATCCTTTAAGCAATGTATATTGAGCTTGTTTCTTGTTTGCTTTTCATTTTTTTACTTTGATCATGTTTTCCCCAAGTAGATAGTTGCCAGGCAGCAGGTCTTTTTTGGATAAGAAGCATTTTTACAAGTGGGGGCATCACAGAGATTTCTACTTTCAGCATGTTACTTGGTACTTTAATAAAGCTGAATATAAATTATAATTAGAACTGCAGTGCAAGGAGAAGTGGTTTGAGTTGAGTGCTGCTTGTTTTTCTTATACTTGATTGTGACTGGCATTCCAGTAATGTATTTAAAAAGTAATTTATTTTTTCATGCCTCATAACCTTTTGTTTCCATCTAGATATTAAGTAAGCTGTCATGCAGCCAATGCATTGAAATATTTTTATTCTTCTACACTTATTTTTGTCTTGATTGGACTCTCATAATGATGGTTTGGCACCCAGGGCAGTGTATTTAATTAAAGTTAGTTTTTGTGGTTTTGAGCATAGCTCCTCCCCTTTCTAGTTGGTCACACCCCTTCCCATTGACCCCACCCATTCAGCTGTCTCCTGCAGCCCCCCTTTGATTTGAAGTCACCAGCCGCCACTGCTATTCTGACATTAATTTTCCCTACTTAAGTATAACAACATCTCTGAATACTTTAAATTGGTTCCTTATATAGTCTTTTAACATCTAGAAGTAAGTGTATGGGAGAAGGTTGTTTTTAGTTTGCATTTTAGTGGCTTTATTATGCAGATAGCATTTAAACCCTTACACTGAAATGCAATCTGGTTCTGCTAAAGTGAGATCACCTAATAGCATGAGGTGGTAAACAGGTAAACAGTGACAAATACTTTTGTAATGTCCACAAACAAACCTCGACCAATGAACTCATGTTTTCCCTTAGCCATGTTGATGTAGTGTGTAAGGCAAGAATAGTTTTGGACTTGTCTTCTGGCCATTGCAGAATTCACATTTTGAATCATGTAAGAGTCTATAACCAAAAGTAAAATATTTGGATTGCTCAGAAGCTACGTTTCAAAAACTTTAATAACTTGCACGAAAGATAGACTTTTCTTGGGTGAGACAGACATAGACAGCATTTGGGTAGTTAGCAAAGGTATAATATCTGTTATTTTTCTTATGCCTAGAAAATACTTTCTGTTCAATGATAGTCTGAAACATGGGTGAAGAGAACTGAGATAAATGTGTTACATTAAAAGTTTCAAGAATTTTAAAGTACATGCCAACAGTGCCTTATTTCCAATAATTTGGAAGGTTTAAGCCTGATATAACTGATTACTGTGATGTTTAAAAACTGACTGTCTTGTATAAAGTCAAAAACAGATATGTTCCATGGCCTGTCTTATGTATAGACAAACTAGGGCACCATTTAACCAGGGGCAATGTTCAACCTTGATCTACTTATCTATCTATTTATGTATTTATGTATTTATTTTTAAGTAACCCTGGTTGTTGCCATGTTCCTTTTCTAATAAATAAATGCCCTTACAGCATGTCTGTTCAAAGCTGTAGTGGCACCTTATGAGGAAGGTTCTGTTCACTTGGCTAATCAGTTTGTGTTGCTTCCTGCTTCTTACCTGTAATAGTAAGGACTAGAAAGCCTACAAATATTCAAGTCTGCAAAAGTATTGGATAGCCATGGATTAGAGCAGTAGTCAGCAAGAACATCAGATAGGTTTTCATTTATTATTTAGGTAGTTATATTTACCCTGACAGGCAACCAGATATGGGAAGTGGACAGCACAAGTGTGCAGAGCAAACAGAGTATCTGATCACTGTCTCTGATTTTGCAGAATGACCCTGAATTTGTCTTCTATTGAAACCCCAACAAAGTTGTGGTTTTCTGATAAATCATTGAAGGTTGAGACTATAGCGCTTAAATAATGACATACATTTGAGTTTCAGACTTCATATTTCTTAGAAAATGCATGATATGCAAAACCAGTTACCCTACTGACTGCATATTATATAGGAACAATATTTCAAATCTGTTCTTGAATTGTATACCCCTCATATTATTTTTGGCTTTGTCCCTGCTTTTCGTGTTAAGAAGACATAAGTATTCTTTCACTTTTATTTATTTTTTTCATGTATTTATTTTATTTTATTTTATATGAGTTCCACAGCTGAACTATACACAGAGAAATATAATTGCTGGAATGTCTATGGAAGAAAATGACTAACTGGTGTTTATCATCATCATCATCATCATCATCAAATGTTTTTTTTTCCCATTTTTTTCTATATGAGGTCAGGGTGTGGTATCAACTTTCATCACCTTTCTTGACTCTGTGCCAGTCTCTTATCTTCTTCAAGCATGATGCCTGAGTGTTGAAGGTCTTCTCTTGTATAATTTAATCCAATTCTTGGTTTAATGTCGTTATTTTCTCTGGTATTCTTTCTGTCTCTCCCAAATCTTTACAAAATTGTTGTCTGCTTTAATGTCGTTATTTTCTCTGGTATTCTTTCTGTCTCTCCCAAATCTTTACAAAATTGTTGTCTGCTTTACTGCACATGTGACCAAACCATTGTAATCTCTTGCCTATCTCTGTAATTGGGACTACTTTGGCTTATGCTCTGATGTCCTCATTTCTTTATCTGCCTTACAGTGTATATCCTACCTCCTGCCTCCAGCACTTCATCTCCGTCACATCAAACTTTCTAAACTGCTCTGCCTTTAGAGTCCAGGTTGCTGCACCATAAAGAAGCATTGGTTTCTCTATTGTTTTGTACACATTATTTTTCATTTTTGGCATTTTTCTGTCACATACTACCCCTAATATCTCTTGTCTGCCACATCTCTGATTCTAACTTTGAGCTTCTCATTCATTCTTCCTTTTTTTTCAACCATCCCTTTCAGACTCTTGAAGCAGTTAACCTGTCCCACTGTATCCCTTCAATCTCAAATTTTAGCTTCTTCTGCTCCCCCCCCCCCATTAATGCCACCACATTACTCATTCCTTGTGCCTTCAGTTTTGCATTCCATTTTCCCATTATTTGTTAAAGTTTCTGATCAGAGTCTGCTTGTATTGTGGCATACATACATACATACCCAGTGGTGGATCCAGGAATTTGCAAAGGTGGGGGGGGGGGGCGCAGTCTGGTTAGTTGACTACTGTGTGAAAGCGGGAAAGTGAGACACTGGGTTTGGGGTTGTGAAAAGATTACCTTAATAAGCTCTGACATCATGTGTGGAAAGACACATGAATTGTTTTTAACCCTTTTGAGACATCCCATGTACAAGTTTTCCCTTAGTAGCACTTGTGCTATCATCTAGTAGCACTACTCGTAGACCTTCCTTCCTTTACCCTCTTAACTCTTTCAGTTTCTGACAAATATGGATAGACAATTTCCTACATTTTCTCCTGCCAGTCTGATCAATATGGGCATCCTGAGACAGTGTAGTAACTGTATTAAACGCAGGTTTCTCCATCATGCTGGCTATTTTTGTGGTTTTATTCGTTTTTTAGTGCCATGCAGTTTCCGTCCATGCAAGAGGTCTTTGTTGTAGTGTAGCAACTGCCTCATGTACTTGGACAACCCTCTACTACTACCACCTAGTAACATAATTTGTGAGAGATGTAAATATGTCAAGCACCTAGTGTCATTGCGCTCTCCTCCACAAACCAGTATAGCTGGCACTGAGAATGTTGGCAACATGAATACCACAACTCAAACACCAAACAAACCTACACAACACACTCCCACATATGCATAGACCCTCAACAAAAGCATACCCAAACAAAAGAGACCTCCGAGGCATAAACGTATGCAAACTACACAGCCCACCACACCACACATAGTCCTCACACGTGTCGCACAGCCACTAAGGCCTAAACATAACCCCATCTTATTAGTCATAGGAGACTCCATTGTGAGACACACAGATGTGCCCCTCACCAGGCTGGATAAGGAGAACGTCACGGTAAGTTGTTTGCCGGGTGCCAGAATCGGCCATATCATCAATGCACTCAAGTCACAAACAGACATAAAACAGTTACACAACTGACAAACTGTTACATAAAACAGGCAACGTTTTACAACAAATGGAACATGTAATTGTTACTGTGTATACGATTTAAATATACTGGAGTTATTAGAGACAAAGCAGTACAGTAACAGTGATAAGGAGAGAGAGAAAGAATCAGGAAAGAGAGAAGAACAAGAATAAAAAGAATGAAAATAAGTTTTGTACCCAGTGCCGTCTATTCCCTTTATTACCCTTTTCTCATTTTTGCCCCTTCTTGACCAATTGGGCAGCACAATTGAATATTGCACTCCTGCTGTGATTGTAGTAGGGATATACACAGTTTACTTGATAACTTAGTTAATTTAAACAAGGAAAAGAACACTTTCAAGGCCAAAACTATAAAATGTCTGACAAATGAGTATTTATAGTATTTATAGTGGTCATACCGTGACTACTTTAACACAGTTAAATGCCACATCAGTGTTTGGATTTAATACCATGTGAACTGAGTAACTGAGGGATAGGAGGATACCAGTAAAACCAATGGTAAACTACTGCCCTTGGTACTATAAAGGACATCCCCACAGAAACACACACACACACACACACACACACACACACACACACACACACACACACACACACACACACACACACACACACACACACCATATCTCTCGACTGTCCAGATGTTTGCCTCATATTTTTGGTCTGTTCCTCATGAAATTTGTGATTCTCTGGCAAATCATTGACTACTGAAGCTACTAAATAATGACACACATTTCAGATGCACACTGTATATCCTTCAGAAAATACATCATAACATAAAACCTGTTATTCTAGCAACTTTCAAAGTTTATATGAGCAATATTTAAAATATGTCCCTATTTTTTGTCCTTTGTCCTCCCATTATGTTAGCCTTTGTCCAGATTTCTTACTCTAACCAGTTGTGAGGTATCACACACACACACCGATACATACATTTTATCCTTAGTGACATTACAGTCTACATACACTGGAATGAAGATATATTGAACAACCAGCAAATTACATGCATGTCTTTGCAGTCTAGTGCTATCACCATCATTACAGGCAAGTAAAAGAAAGACTACCATTTTGTCAGTCCATGACGCTAACCTCTAGAAGGAAGGAGGCCCAGGTATGTCTGTTTTTTTTTTTTTTTTTTTTTTTTTTTTTTACAATAAATAATGTTATTAGTTAACTGTATCTATGCTGTACTGGATTAGAAATAGCAAAGGAATGTACCACTTATCTGTATACTGAATGATAGGGTGTATGTTTAAAACTGCAGAGGATGAATTACTTATATTCATTTGAAATTGTTTATATCGGGGGAATGTGTAAGCAAGATATATTATGCAAATTGAATAAAAGGATACGTGCTTTACATTACTCCTAATAAACAGTGAAAATGTTACTCTTTTCTATATGGGTGTGTTTCAAAGTGTTTTTCTGTGTCTTGATAGGAGTTCATTATGTTACTGTGTAGGAGAACATGTGCCTTAGAAGTCACTTGCTTGACACTGTGGGCACAAATTTCCTCCTGCGGTTTTATGCCCACTTGCAGTAGACAAACACAAATGTAAGTAATGATTTTGCATTCATTTCGTGATTTTTTTATCTATTTTTCTCCAAAACGTGAATGAAATGCACAGCACACTCACTGGCAAAATGTATTTATTCATAGTCAGCTAGACATAAAATAATAATTACAAACACATTCGTAGACAATGGCTTAGTTTTAACTAGCATATAAGTCACGACTCTGAAGTGTCCCAAATTTTGTTTCGTATTTCAGCCCTTTTCTGATAAATCACTGAAGATTACAGTCAGTCATTGAAGCCAGATAATAGAATCTTACACTGTATTCTTAGACTGTCCCTAAAATTGGTCCATTGGGATCAGTGCAATACATTGGCAAACAAATTCTAAATAAATAGAAATGGGTGTCCAGAATTCTTGAACAAAGACATTGAGAACTATTATATATGTAAAAGTGTTTTCTAAGTAAATGTGAACATTGTTTGCATGATAATAATTATCTTTTTCATATAGCTTCAGTAAGATGTGCTTGATTTTATTTATTTATTTAGGCTTAGATGACCGGGTTAGCCCCACCTGTACTGGTATTCATGTGTGCATATGCATTTGTGTGTATACCTGTGCAGACTGCAATAGAGATGAGATTAATTTGACTAGAAACTTAACATCTCGAGTCTGTTTTGTATTTTTTTATAATCGCTGAAAATCTACCAAATATATTTATATTCATTTTCAGTGTATGCGTTAATACTCATTTCAATAACTTTGAAAATATTATCTTTATTACTTGCCTCTGTAGAAAGTTGTATACAGCTCTCCAAACTGTATTTGTTTTCAACTCCAAATCCCTCTAGCACAGCCGACAAAAAACTAGTGAGACTTATCAACCTCAAACTCATTGTTTCAGTTTGACTGGGACTGTGATACAGTATTGGGGTAAACAGAGGACTTTGTGAAAACAAAATGTGATCCAATACTTACATAAAAATAGTCTGTGGAGAAAGGTAATGAAGTAATAAACATTAACTTAACAATCAGGCTACACCAAGTGGGGCTCGTAATTTATCATTTGTACAGCAGTAACACACAATCTCACTGGCGGCCATGCCACTTGTGAGTTCTGGCCTTATCTCTATCATACTGTGTATATTTTTGACTCACATTTTCAGTCTGGTCCGCATAAAATGTGTGGTTTTCTGGCAAGTCACTGAGGATTGAAGTCACTAAATAATGACATACATTTCAGTTACAGGCTTCATGCCCATCAGAAAATGCATGCTAACGCAGATTGTTATTCTAGCAACTTTCTAAGCCTGTAAGAGTACTATCTAAAATATGTTCATATTTTGGGCCTTTGTCCCCCCCCCCCCACACCCCCATTATTTTAGGCTTTGTCCAGATTTCTTGCGTTAAGAGGCTGAGGGGTATCCCTGTGTTTGAAGAATGAAGATTATTTCCAAATTATAAAGTCACACGTACCATATAAATACACTTAGCCATATTTCTTCTAAAATGGTACACACACACACACACACACACACACACACACACACACACACACACACACACACACACACACACACACACACACACACACACACACACACACACACACACACACACACACACACACACACACACACACACACATGCACATCTTGCAACCAAATGATTCTCGTCCTTGCCCCCATATGACTAAAGACTTGTGCCTGTCTGTCTGTCTGTCAGTTGCTTTTTGTGCCTGGGTGTGTCTGTATGTGTGTCAAGTGAGCGGATAAGGAACAAAAAATTATTACAGAGGGCATGAAAAATTCCCATCTCACAAATGAATGGCACCTTATGCTACAGAATAAATGCCTACAGCTAATATATTCTTTTCGTAAAAGTAATAACTGCTGTTGATTGCAGTTTAGTTATAGTTAAACATATTATATGTATCATTTAATTTCTTTGACAAAACTACCTAAGTAGGACTGTCCACAAAAAAATAGCACAGTTAATAACCCTAAAGCGATTACATGCACTTCAATGTCCTAGAGCAGCTTCCCTTGACGAAGAACTCCTTTGACATAATCTGAACACGTGATGGTCACATAAATTTGAAAATAATTGCAATTCCTGCAATAAGAAGTTTTAAAGAAAGGTTGCATCTCTTTCTTGTTTGTATGCCCACAGAAGAAACAGAGGTTGCATCTAGCGCTACTTCTTTGCATTTTCCTAACCTTGATTGCTTTTTCCAAACAATTTCCAAGAGCTTGCAGCTCTGCTGATAGTTTGATAAGAAAGGAATGTTGTCCAGTGTGGGCTGGGGATGGATCCTGTTGTGGGAAGATCAGTGGAATAGGTTCCTGTCAAGATATAATTCTTACTGATGCCATCAATGGCCCCCATTTCCCCTTTGCTGGCGTAGACTATAGAGAAGAATGGCCAACAGTGTTTTATAACAGGACCTGCAAATGTGCTGCAGACTTCATGGGGCCCAACTGTGGAGAATGTTTCTTTGGCTTTACAGGGTCCTGCAATGAATGAAAATTACTAGTTAGAAAGAACATACTACAACTTACTACAGCTGAAAAGGACAAGTTCCTTGCCTACCTCAGTCTTGCAAAGCACACTCCTAGCAGAGACCATGTTATTGTGGTGGGCACTTATGCAGACATGAACAATGGCACCACACCAATGTTCCGGGACATAATCATTTATGATCTCTTTGTTTGGATGCATTACTACTCTTCCTGGGACACATTCGTAAACAAATCAAGTATCTGGAGAAATATAGACTTTGTGCATGAAGGGCCAGGTTTCCTTCCATGGCACAGAGCTTACCTGCTTCTTTGGGAACACGAGATTCAGAAAGTGACTGGAGATGAAAACTTCACCATTCCTTACTGGGACTGGAGAGATGCTGAGGGCTGCGACATTTGCACTGATGAGTTTATTGGAGAACGGAATCTCAGTAACCGGAGCCTTATTAGCCCAGCCTCATTTTTGCTTCTTGACAGGTAGGAATTTAGATATTAGTGCTGATGTATGGGCTTTCCCACTATCCACAAAGAGTAGCATAAAGTATTCAGTAAACCTTTATGTAAAACAGGTGGAAAAAGTACCATCCAGGTGCTTTGAATTTTAAGTAATTCATTTTATTCTTAAAGTTGTATAAGCAACACCACAGTTTGGCATTGCAGCACAGCTTATTCTGAAGAATATCGGCTTTGTCTGTAAGACTTTGACAGACACCAAATCATGGTAGCGTACATGACAGGATGAGGGCGCTTTGGAAACTCACGATGGCTAAGTCTTCCCTGGGCATTATACTGTACACTACTTTCAATTAACCTCTTAGAGTAAGAACTCAGGATAAAACAAAAAAATGTGCAAGAAAGGACGAAGACTCCAAATCAGGAACAGATTTTAAATGTTGTGCTTATAAATTTTAAAAGTCGATACACTAAAAGGTTTGGCATTAGCATTCATTTTCTGAAATGTATGAACTCAGAAACTCAAAAGTTGTCACTGTTTACTGACTTAAATGCTCAATAATTTGCCAGAAAACCACACATTTTATGAGGAACATACAAAAATATGACACAAAATGAGGACATCCTGTGAAATTCTAACTAAAAATGGCTGTATGGATGTTATTGTCACTTGTGTACTTCAGTGTTATATTAGTACACTAGGGACTCTACTTCTACGTAATGGTTGTCCGGGCCTTCAGCAAAAATTGTTGAATGATAACCACCCACCTGCTGAGTTCACTTAGTTTCCTCTTGACACTTAGGAATCCTGGACATTACAAATCTTGCAGTTACATGCATGGAGTGGCCAGATCATTGCAGAATTGTGCACATGACTTTTTTTTCCCTGTGTTATCTAAATGTCTACCAGGTGTTGTGCTGCAGATGTCTGCAGCATCCGAAAACAAACAGTGGGTCATCTGTGGCACAGACCATTCTTTTATATTTAAAGTCTTGCCACGGAGGCCAGAAGCATCACTAACAAATGCTTAATAAAGTTCTGCGAGTTATATATTAATTTATGCTGTAAGCGCGCCAAATACAGCACTCTTTCAACTACCTCTTCTTTGGCGCCTTGAAAATAATTGGTACTTCAATGAAAAATAGCAAATTACCTCAATGCAGATCACTCCCTCACACTGGAAGATCAGTTTTAAAGTCTTTTGTCTGGTTTTAAACTGTCTTGAACAGTCTGACTGTCGCAAGGTAAATAACTTTGACTCATTATCACAGCTGTCACCAACGTGCCTAAATTAAAATGGAGATGCAGTTGGAGGATCATGTTAAAGAAAAGTCATCTGACTGCACCTCCAATCACATCTCCAATGTACAGTATTAGGTGCATTGTTGACAGGATTCTCTGTAAGACATGCATTTTAAAAAAAAAGTCTAAAAAGGGGCCGGCGCACGCCCCTGCGCCCATGCCTAAATCATTTCAAGCATGGGCAATAATGCTCTTCTAGCCTGCCAATTTACTAAAATGGTTGTTGTCATAATAAATGTCCAGGCTGCTCTTAAAAATATCTAAACCAATGCTTGCTTTAATGTAATTTGGTAGTCTGCTGCATGCATCAGCTACTCTCTCAAAGAACCAATTAGTTACAGAATCTTCTACATAGGCTGCCTGATGATTCTCTGCTACTGATATATATATATATATATATATATATCCCCTACTCTACACCGACACACCACAAACCCGACAGCCAAAATGCCAACACCAAAACACCAAAACCACACAATACCGACAGTCCACATTACCGAACACCATAATACCGACTCACAACACACACACAACACAAGCACACCAAAAATCTTACAAACCTACACTAAACCTTACATACACAACTATCTATGCACTAACATTAACCCAAACCCTAACCCTAAAGTCCATCACTATCGGACACTTACCTTACCCGCACCCTAACCCTAAAGTCTGTCACTATCGCACACTTACCTTACCCGCACACTAACCCTAAAGACCATCACTATCGCACACTTACCTTACCTGCACCCTAACCCTACAGTCCATCACTAATGCACACTTACCCGCACCCTAATCCTAAAGTCCGTTACTATCACATACTTACACAGTCGTGCTCATTTCGCATGTCGGTATTTTCAGCGTCAGGATTTCCAACTGTCGGTTATTTCTGTTGTCGGCCTTCCGGTGTCAGTGTTCTTGGCATCGGTGTTTCGATCTGTCGGTGTTCTCAGGTAGACATATATATATATATATATATATATATATGTATATATTTTTTTTGCATTCAAACAATTTCTCTTTCAAAAGTTTTCACATTCCTTCTGCAGTTTTTCCATTGAACACATCACTCCAATTAATTTTTACATACTGACTGTTTTGCTTCCATACAATCCCTTATTAATCTTCTGTACATTGGTTTACATTTTAGTTTGGAAGAATTATCTAGCAACAAATTAACCTTTATAACCCCATGAGCACTTCTTATCAACTGTAGTAAAACTTGACAAGAACTAACAATAATTTCTTTAGGAGAACAAACAGTGTCTAGTATATTCTGTTCCTTGGTATGCTTTTTACAGTCTGAAGCAAAATACACTCCAAAAATCATTAAATGTTCCAGGGATGTTTTTATTGTCACAGTTACACAATCTACAGTATTGGTGTTATCACTGAACATGTAATAATCACAGGTCTCATTACAATTTTAATCCCTACCATAACATCTCAAACCTGATTTTTTTGTTAGAATGTCTGTAACAGTAAAAACATTTATATCCTGACAGAACTGGTTTCCAGTCTTTGTTCTTTAACCACGTTCTTTAAGTGTAGTTCACAAACAATTACATCAATCTTTTAGGGGTATAGAAAATCTTCTATTATACAACAACCCCCCCATTAATATTCCAAAACGTGCATGCTGATTGGTCAGTGTGCACGTTGTAAATCACAGTTATAGTAATGGAAAAAGGTCCGGTCACCCGGACTTTTTCCATTTGTATAACTCTTTTTACAGCAATGGAGAATGCAACATCTCCGTTGCTTTTTACACACTGTCTCGCTATGTTAAACGAGTTTAACATAGCGAGACAGCATAGCGAGACAGCTTTAAAAAAAGTAACGGAGATCTTGCTTTCTCTGTTGCTTTTTTCAAAACTGTCTCGCTATGTTAAATGGGTTTAACATAGTGAGACAGCTTTAAAAAAAGCAACGGAGATTCTCTGTTGCTTTTTGTAAAGCTGTCTTGCTATGTTAAACTCCTTTAACATAGCGAGACAGTTTGTAAAAAGCAACAGAGATCTTGCTTTCTCCATTGCTTTTGCCCACAGCTCTGATGTACTGTGTAAGCATACGCATGCGCAGTACATCAGAACTGCCGCAGAATACCAGACAGCTGTGGAAGGGCAGCAAGGAGGCATTATACAATGCCATTATTTAAGAAAAGTAATTATTTTTTTCTTAAATAATGTCATTGTATAATATAATACACGCGTGGGTGTGGGTAATGCTGGATTTACCCACGGTTGTCTTTGTTTGGCCACTTGGGCTTCGCCCTCATGACCAAACCACACCAACCGTGGGTAAATCCAGCATTACCCACACCCAGGTGTGGGTTATTGCTATAATAATATATATTTGTTCCTGACATTAACAACCAACATCGATACATCAAATTTTGCCATTTGGTAATTGTTAAATTTTTGACCTGGCAAAAATCCTGTCTTGTGTTTGTCAAATTGCAAAATATCTGCTGCAAAAATTATTTTTCCTGATCTTGACAAGTACACATCATCTTGATTAAACACGTGTGCCCCAAATTAGGCTTGGATGCTCTACACATTGCCATTTTTTAAAATGGGACATTTTTTCATACATATATATTTACTCAAAAATCTTTTCATTCATGGTGACTTGAATCTCCTTTCTATATGTGATTTGTGAAAAATACAGCTGAATACCTGTACAAGTTACACTGTCTAAGAGGGCTGAAGTTCCCTAGTAAAAGTCAGAGAGTCCTTGTGGATGTGATTATTTGTACCAACATGAATAAAAACAGATCCATGCTTCCTAACATTATGGTGTTCGAAAGCCTTTCTCACATCCTCTATTTTTGCTGCTGGCAAGCAGTGCACTATTCTATGTTCATTATCTTCTTGCAAATGTAAGTATCAGTTCCTCTAATAACTGAGTCTCCAGTTACAAAAATATCTTTTCTGACCAGGTCTGCAGAATCTTCATCTTCTAA
This sequence comes from Protopterus annectens, assembly GCF_019279795.1. Taxonomy (NCBI): domain Eukaryota; kingdom Metazoa; phylum Chordata; order Ceratodontiformes; family Protopteridae; genus Protopterus; species Protopterus annectens. The sequence continues at coordinate 860,463,107 of NC_056737.1, read as the reverse complement.
TTCAATAATATCTGCTCTATGAATTGTCACAAAGGAATGATCTTCATCACCATTAGTCTTATTAATGCAACTGTTTTCATTGCTTATTATATTTGCCAGCATACTCTTCTCATCCCGCTAGCTTTGTACATCCACAGCTTGAGCCTTCTGGTCAATTTCTGTCTTTCTCTTTTGTTTCTTTCATTAATGTTCTTCGATCCCTCCACATTCAGTTTTGATTTCTTCCTTTTCACCTGCCCCTTGCCTCTTTTTTCTACATTCACTTTTGGAAAAATGATGCCCTTTTCTATAGACTAGAGGTTTTCTGGTAGAAAAATGTTAGCATTCCCTGTGTATTATATAAGAAAGCAGTGTCATTTTTATTGTGTGTACTCTTTGCTTTATACACATTCATTTGGTTCTTTTTCTTCCTTGCTGCTTGTTAAGTACTGCAACCTTTCTTTTTGATTTTCTTCTATATGGTCTGAATCCTCAGATTGCTAAATACTTTTATCCAAAATTATAAAGATGTCAGTGATATTATCTTGTTCAGTAAAGGTTGATTGATCTTTGCTGACAATAAGCACTTCATTTCCTAAGTGTGTTCTGTTCCTTATTTGCCTAGCATTATTTATCTCATCAATTCAGTCATTAATATATGTAACAACAGTTCTCAAAGCTGTGTTGATTGCACAACTGCAACTGTCATCAGTAAGTCTAGATTTACTACTAACAATGGTAAGCACATCATCCAACTTTTGACATGAGGGACGCAGATCACCAGTGTTATCAGATGTTACCTTTAAATATACATAACATTTATTGCACTGTACAAGATACTTATGTTTTAGCAAATAAATAATGGCATACTTGCTTAAGGAATCCTTCTTCAGCTGCAAATTAATAAAGAATTCTAAAAGAAAAGGATATTCAAAATCAGTTACCACAGAATTTGAAGATATTTTAAATAAACTTCTATGAGAAAAATCACACAAACAATATACTACTAAATATTAAGTTAAGTAGAATAAAGTCCTTGTTCTGATTTTATCAGTTGTGAAAGTAATGCAGATGCTGGAATTACTTCCTCACTATTGCTCACAGCTGTACTTCTTTTTAACAATAAAGATCAATTAATTACAAACCAACACAGGGGTGTTTCTGATAAGCTCTGGATTGTCCTGTCTGCAGTCTAATGTGGCTTCTTGGGATAACTAGAGTTGGCCTGTCTAAAACATATCCCTTTCTAACAACAAACAATAACAATTAGAGGTAAAACACCAAATATAAATCAAAGTAAATCGTTTTTGTCTACAAGCTGGGTGAGATGGGGAGAGAAATGTCTCTTGATGGTACTTGCTTGGAATGGCAAGAAAGGCATATCTCAGGTTATCAGAAAATAAGCATTACAATGTAAGTAAATAAGAACACAGCAAACATTCACAACTCTGGGTAGTGCAGAGGTGTCAAACACTTGTTACACTGCAAGAAAGTGTTAGAGTGATAGATAAATAGATACACAGAATAACAGACCTTGTGTTTACTAATTATTCTGGCTATGCAGGATTAATGTGGTTTGTGTGAAACAACTTGGAATACTTTAATGTATGGCTATTGTTTTTGTTGAAGAAAGATGGAATACATTCCAGGGTCAACAGTTTGTATCTTATTGTTTACTCATTTTAAACAGTTACTAATCTGGCTTTGCAAGACTAGCATACATTTGTGAGAAGTAAAGAAGACTTTATTATTATCATTATGATTATCATTATTATTTTACTATAATTCAGCATCGGAGGTGTACGTAATCAGCAGTCAAGTAAATGTAATTGATAAGTATGGTAGCTATATGCAGATGCAAGTGATTTACCCCTGCTATTGATTAATCACTGTTAAACATCAGTCCCTGTTCTGGTGTGACTGGAGTTGTGTCAGACATTGGACTGTATTTGATGAAATCGGTGTGAAACTAATTGATACAGCCCATAATTTATTTCAGTTTCCATCACAAGAATTGGTAGCACACATGATAAGTGGCTATGTTTGGTGGTCTAGTAGGAGCAAAAAGTAACTCCTTATTGGCATAGTGGTGCATTGAGTTGCACTGCTATCTCACGGTGCATGACTCTGGTTGATTTCTAGGCTGTGGCTTCTTTTGTGGAGCATGCCATCTCTGACGCTGTGTAGTTTTATGCACATCCTGTAGTTTCTTGCTATACATCAAAGATTTTGATGTAGGTGAATTGGCATTCCTCCAGATTGTCTGTAGGTAGGAGTATATGCATGCACGCATGTGTATGTATTTGCTCATCGTATGATAGACCTGACCTGTCAGGGACAGTGTAGCTATGTGTTTGCACATATGAAAATGAGTGCATCTTGTGATGCACTTGGCTTGTCAGGGCCAATGTTAGCATGTGGGAGTGTATATGAAAAATGAGCACATCTTATAATAGACCTGGCTTGTCTAGGGCACTTTGAGTGTATGTGTGTGTGTGTGTGTGTGTGTGTGTGTGTGTGTGTGTGTGTGTGTGTGTGTGTGTGTGTGTGTGTTTGCATAAGTATATGTGTCTTACAAATATTACCATTTTTGTCTGTAAACACATACATAACTTTTATGAGGAGCAGTAGAAAGGAACAGCAAATCATTATATTTCAAAAATAAGACATAAAATGCATTACAGAACAAGCAAGCCCTTATTTTTTTCTGAGGGGGGGGGTCTGATGCCACCACATACCAGGCTGTTTGAAATAGATTTAGTTGTGGCTTCTGCTTTGGATTCCACATAGTCTAAAACTGGTCTTGCTCACAGGTATGCACAGAGGGCCACTGTTACTTATGTGGCTGACAAGGGATGATGTAGTAATTATTTGTTTAACTTTCTTCACAAATGTCAGACAGGTGCAAAGAAAATCTCTACAGGTTGTGCTGGGATTGGAAACAATATGGTCATTATTTCTTTAATTGTCCTCACAACCTTCAGAGCTGTGCATGTAAGGTCTCTATAACTTGCCTGGGACAGTGTACTGTATATGAGCAGCAAGCTGCTATACATTACTGTGATTGTTATTCTTTTTACTTTCTTTGCACTCTAACATCACTTGTGTATACAGGTGGATATGTTTTGTAGGTAGGGGTACGTAGGTATGTTGTTAAATATACCTGACAGCAGCAGGTTGTAACTATGCTTTATTTATTTATTTATCTATTATTTATTCATTTATATTTGTTGACTGGGAGTGTCTGACTGGACGTAGGTCCATTTTCAGCAGAGGCCCGGGGGGAAAGCTCCACAGTTAAAACAAACAAACAGTAGTTACATTGGATTACATAGCAATTAACAATTTACATAGCAATTACTTACAACATATTTACAGATGAAGAACATAGTACATCAGTCGACAACTAGAATCTTTATCTGTGAAGTACATAACAGACATTAACAACTGTTACAATAAGAAGTTCCTGCTGCATAATAAGTACTAGGCTTATGAGCATCTGAGCTTGCTATAATCAAGGTAGTTAGTGGAGTGGTAGTTGCATGGCTCTGTGCCAGTTTTTCTAAGCTAAGCAATGTTCTTTTTACCTAGATATGGTATTGAGTGTATTATTTTCAATTATTTGGTTTATGTTGTTATTTCTGAAGCTGAAAATACACATAAATCTGATGTCTGTAGCCATACAAGTTAACTACAAGTAAGCACCACTGAACTAGCACTCACAACATAAGACCACTATGAAGGAACTGGATTGCTAACTTTAACAGCTGTGCTACTTGCTTTAAATAGAATTATAGATTTAAGACTGAAAGGTATATTATTATACATAACAGGAAAAAAAGTTTGGGAGATATGTGAGGTCATGTCACATTCCAGTGACAGGTTTGCAAATATACAAAGTTACACATTTTCATGCCACAAGAAATGTATAGCTTAAAAAATGTTTAAGCTTAGGATTTCTATTCAGGAAAATGGTGCAAGATTAAGGAATTTGGCAAGGAACTATGAATTTACAATGATGGATAATGAGATAAAGGCTTAAGTTATTTAAACTTTCATTTCATGAACAAGCATTGTCAGTGCATATATACAATTTTGTACAACTGTATACAAAATATTTAAATATATTTGTATAAGTTTAGAAAACTTTTATGATTTTGCAAGCTGTTAGAAATTATAGAGATGCAGGTCAAAATATAGAAAGGTGGAAGAGAAACAATATAAACACAAAAGAAAATTAGAAATATTTTTCAAATGACATGGTGCTTAAAAAAAATGAAAAAGAACTAAATACAACCCAAGACAGTAAATGCTGTTAGAAAGATGAAACGAGTCATCCAGGACACCATAGACCAGCTTTACTAAACACAAGCTTTTAGAATAATACAAGTTTTCATAATAAAATGCTTTTTCAAGTGTTATAAATACACATATCTCTCACTATTTAAATATAAGTAAAAAGTATAAAAATGCATGCAGTAATCAAGTTCAAGTAAAAAAATGTATTAAAAAATCAAAAAAATGTTCTGAGAATTTTTTAGGCAATTACTTCAAAGTTTTGGCCTTTCATACAATTTTATATTTACTGTAACATTTAGTCTGCTCTTAAAGTATTTGTCCACTTATACTCCATTTTTTCTGTCTTATTTAAAATATCCCCCAATTACCTTTTAAAGAAAAGTTTCCAAGACTAAAAATGTGAAACAGCACTCACTGCACTTATCCGTAATGTGTTTACATAAAGTTTTAAAGTTTTCTTTTTTTCATTATCCTGCCTTGTGTCTTTCGGCTTTTCCCAGTTAGGGGTCGCCACAGCGGAACTCTGGTCTGCTAATGATTAGTAGTGGATTTTTCGTACCAGGTTACCAGCCCTGACACACAACCTTCAACGAAGGCATGCCCCATTCACATATGGCTCCACACAGAAGACACTCTAGCTGAGAATCGAATGGGACAACGTCTTGCTATGAGATGACAACGCTACCGCAGCACCACCACCACAGTGTATTATCCTGCCTAATATCTGATAAATGGCAGCAGATTCTTTTTTCAACTTACAATTAGTCTTTCCTATATAAAATTAATCACATTTCATACAGTTCATCATACATACTAAATCACTGCAGGTCACACTTCACATAACCCCTTATTTCATACTTTTTTATTGTAGCTGGATTTGTAAATGATACTATATTATTTATATTTTTACAATAAACTCATTCTACAGTGATACATACCAATCTTATAACTAGTCACACTATCAAAATTAATCTGTTCTTTACAACATGGCTATTGTTTCAGATTGCAAATATTTTTCTAACTAAATAAAGGTTTGTCAGGTAATATACTGATTAGCTTGTCTTCGTGTGTTAAAATATGCCTATGTTTAGAAATAATATTCTTAATGGCATTAGTATGTCTATTGTATGAAATAGTCATACATAGGTTCTTATCCATTGATTTCTTATCTATTCTAATAATTTGCTCACCAAAAGATTTACCTGTACTCTCACTATCCTGTAACATCTGTGCTTCACGACTTGTAATTTCTGTATGGTCATAGTCTTTTTTCTTTAAGTTACATCCCATTTCATTTAATTATTTATTCAAAATATCTTGATCAGTATTGAGTCTAACTATTTTTATCCTCTGACAACTGCCAATCATGGCTGCTAACATCCTGCATCCAGGCAGCCACCCCTTTTCACTACACCCTAGATATATTTCTGATAACAATACAAGTAGAAAAAAACAAAAACAAAAAAGAAATACACCAGATAAAAAACATACAGCATTATAAAAAGTCATAAATACAGAATATTTCAGAAAAAATGTAAAATCTGACAAAAGGCAGCAGCAGTGTGAAAGATAAACACAGGTAATAATACCCAGCCAAGAGAAAGAAGTGCAAAAGCAGAAAAAATTAAAACATTTTGCCATGATGTATAACAAAACTGTAACTCACTTATATGGTACCATGTACATTTCCAAAAATGACACCTCTCAACTCGAAGTTGCATGGAAAAAGGTTCTTTGAGTTGTGAACCAAAAATAAAAAAAAATCTCTCTCTGAGTGACAGACCAAAACGGAGACAAGGTCTTTTTCTTGAAACTGTAGCAAGTCATGCTGTACAAATGCAACAGGTTACAGCTTGCTATAGCTAAAGCAAAATACAGTGACCACAAAAATAGCATGGGTTTTCATTTCTGAATTTATAAATAGTAGTACTATAACACAGTCCCTCTGACAACTGCTAATCATGGCCTTTAACACCTTGTATCCAGGCAGTCACTGCTTTTCACCTTACCCTAGATACACGTCTGGTAACAATACAAGTAGAAAAAACAAGAAAGAAATACACAAGACAAAAAGACATGCAGCGGTATAGAAAGTCATACATACAGAATATTTCAGAAAAAAAGTTAAAAAGGTAGATTCAATAAACCCTACACAGTCTGCTAAGACTGTGTACACATTGTGCCAGGACACGCATGGTAGCTCACTATTTTGTATTTAGTAAACAGCTCTATATGGTGTGTAGAGCCACGCAACCATGATAAACACCATGGCATGTAATTACAGCAGAAGCAGCTGAAAAGTATGTTAATCAACCAATCCAAGATGGAGGATTTATTCAACATGTTGTAAAGCAGCAGTATAGACTAAGTGCTTGTCTTCCCTGTGAATTCAAAAACCTACTGGAATACAGCACAGAAAGGAGTCTAGATAGAAAGAATGTTAGGGGCTGCTGTTGCTTTAATTTTTGTGTATGTGCAACAGGCTGAAGTCTATGCTGCTGCTGCCGCTGCTGCTAATAGACCACGACCAAGAAGGAGAAGAGTTATCAGACCCCATTTAATTTATCATAATCTGCATGAGGTGGAAATTGTAGAATGCTACAGGGTGGATACAGACACACTACAGGAACTCTGCAACCTCTGTTGTCCTCAACTCAGACCCAGGGCAAACTGAGGGGAACCAATACCACTGGAGAAAAAATGGTATGTATAGCACTTAGAATTTTTGCTAGATGAACCATTCAGAGACCAACAGGGGACATGCTGGGGATGTCACAGGCATCAGCATCCAGGATCCTCCATTATTTGCTGAATTCTTAGCTCCAACATGCCAGTGACCACATACATTTTCTCCATAATCCTGAGGAGAGGTCCAAATATCCAGGAGTTCTACCCTGTAGCACACTACCATGAAGTAGTGGGTGCCATAAACTGTGCACATATAGAAATCAAGGCACCACCTGGGGAACAGGGAAAGGTTTATATAAATAAAAAGGGCTTCCACTCTATTAACTGCCAAGTTGTGTTTAAAGCTAAGGGAATCATCTTGAATGTGTGTGCTCTGGCAACCCAGGTAGTTACCATGACTCACATATCTGGCATATCTCCGAACTATATCAGATGTCAGGGTCATTTACTGGGGGATGCAGGTTATGCACTAGAACCATCGCTGATGATGTCCATCAGAAATGCACACACACACACCTGCTGAAAAATGCCATAATAAGGCACATGCTCAAACTAGAAATATGACAGAGCATGTGTTTGGGCTGCTGTAGTTGCAATTCCAGTGCCTAGACATATCTAAGGGAGCGCTACAGTACAATCCACATACATGTACTGAAATCTTCACCATCTGTGCCACAGTTCACAACATCATCCTGAGAAAACTGCTTCAGCAAGATCAACAAGGTGAAGGGCCACACATCTCACCACCAATGGCAAGGTTACCACAGCCACATGTAGGTGAGGAGTCAGAGGGGGAACCAACAGCTGCTGTGGGTGTAGGCAGACATAGCTATGCTAAATATGTGCTTGCACTGGCTAAGAGGCAATGCAACCAACTAAGGGGCTAAAACCTTCATCCTACAGACATACATATATTAGCACTGATGTCAGGCAATGGCCACAACCTTTACCTACCCATGTAATGGCTGTGTACTCCTAGCATCAGAAAGACTCAGCCCTGAACTAAAACTGTAGCAACTGCTGGATTTACAAGGTAAGTGCTGAACCTGGAGTATTGAAACAAAACTGAGTAACAATTATAATGAATGGTATATCCTTGCATATTGTTACTTGGTAAAGTAAGTAAGTAAAGGTGGGTGATTTGTACAGCAGTGACTTCAACATGTGGTAGCAGAGGATTACGTGAATACGTGTCCTCTATCAAGTAATAGACAGGAAGCATCAAAGAGTCACACATTCATACCTCTCAAAAGTATTGATGGTCACCAAATGTCATCAGTTTGGCCTCATACTTTTGTAGTGGCAAATTGTTTAAGAGAGAAGTTAAAAACGAATAAGACACATTTCAGTTTCAGATTTTAAAACCCTCAGAAGATTTCTAAAAATACTGATGCAAAAACTGTTTTCATTCTGTTAACTGAATACCTTTACCAAAACAAAAATGGCAAAAACCCTGAATTAAAAACTACGTAACAAACCAATAAACCACTAGGTGTAAATGCCCGGAATGGATCTGATACTGAATTTTGAATACTGAATGTTGCAATGAAGAGGAAGGCAACTGTCTAACTTTCTAAGACCAAAATATGTAAAAAGTCTCCCTATTGTTCAGCCATTGTCACTTTTTTATGGCTTGGTCCAGCCTTGTTGCTATAAGAGTGGGGGAGGCATGTACACATTACAAAAACTGGTAGGAAAGCAGTACAACTAACAAAACAGCATCACAAATACAGATATACTAATCACTAAGTCAGCTATGCACCTTGAGCATCAGACACAAAGCTTACTTATCCCTGAAGCCAAAAGAGAGAAAACAAAGATGTGGCGCAGTTATCATCACTTGCACAGGGTGTCGTGAGGAGGGGGGGGGGTGGGAAGCCTAGGCTGACACAAAAGGTAATTGAGTGTGTGTGAGTAAGAAAGAGAAGAAGGCAGATATTTGGATGAAGTAACAAATGGCCAATGAGACAGAATGAGCTTTAAGCCTCATGGCTGGACCATGTAACTGATGTGTGTGTGTGTGTGTGTGTGTGTGTGTGTGTGTGTGTGTGTGTGTGTGTGTGTGTGTGTGTGTGTGTGTGTGTGTGTGTGTGCGTGTGTCTGAGTGTATGGGCCTTCCAGGTGAAACTGGTGTGTGTGTGTCTGCAAGAACACAGTCAAGCTCTGTGCTAATTCTATATCTTAGTATGTCGAACAGGTGTGTGCCATGCATGGTAGAGATGGCAGTTCTTCATTGCCATACCCGACCACAAGAACTGGCTCTACCAGGAGTTGCACTGGCATGTCCACACCCATGGTCAGATGCTACCTGAATGTGACTGATGTCTGTTGTACCAGCTCTCCTCATGAGGATGCCCAGGACCACAACCCCATGTTCTGCCATATCTGGGTGTGGACACCTCATCCACTGACAGAGCAGTGGAAGTATTGCCACTACACTACCATGATAGGGCACAGCCACATCAATTAACAACAAATGATGTGGCTGACTTACACCCACGTAGATGCTGTCCCTCTCTCAGCAGACATTCCATCATGGACACCGCCCATTCCAATGTGTCTTTCATCAGATCCATTGAACTGGCAACATAGTGGAGGCAGTCATGCATGTCAGCCTGTGTCACATCTACAACCCTAAACATTTCTCTGGAGGACCTATTGGAATGTGCCTGTGCCTCCATGATAGCCCTAAACATATGTCATGTGACACCGGAAGATGCACCTGCATCAGATGGAGGATGGACAGCAGGTCTCCACCAAGCAACCCAGCAATCCTACTGTGTGGGACTTTGCTCACACTTTGGCTACAACAATTGCCAACATGTACTGAAGCCACAGTAACACATTACCCTAATCAAGTGTCTCACCCTCCTCCTGTCCAATATCTGAGGGCTCACTGGAATGGGTTGGCATACAGGTACTGGCTGTGTCCAAAGGAATTATAGGGGATGACTGAATGTCATCCTCAGTGTCAGATGCAACCTCTGCACCCCCTGACTGTGCCTTTGTTTGCCCACCATCATCAACAGAGTCTGCTGATACTCTGACATCAGGTAGTAAGAGTCCCACATTTCCACTGTCAGGATCACCTGTGATAATAATCAACAAACAAAGGAAATTAATTAATACCTATGCTACTATACTCTAATATATGCTAACAAACTAACAGTGGTGCCAATATTACAGAAAGTACAGCAATATACACAACATTCCTGACATCTGCACCTCACATGTGGATAAAATAAATATTTCTTTGAACTGCTCATCAGTACTGACATAAAAATCTTTGGCTTACCATGTGCAGATGATTCAAGAGTTGCTATGGAGGATGGTCTTGGAAGAAGTTAAGCAAAAGGTAAGGACACCATCATCACAATTAACAGCAACACATGGGATTAAAACTTTTTGCGCTTTATATGTCTATTAATGATGATTTTAACACAAACCTGGATGACACATCCACCCCAAGCCCATGTGTAATTAACCAGAATGTGTTGTTAACTGTATCAACTCGAACCCCCTCAATAATAAAATTTATCTTAAACAGAAGTTAAGTATTGTTGTCAATATTTTACTATACAAGAAATATTTAACACTTGAGATAGGTAAACCTACCTGGAAGCTCCTCCTGGGACATACTTGTCCTCCCTGAAACAGCAGAACATCAATCACATGTTGTTGTGCACTTTCCACTGAGCTCTTTGGATCCCTGACAGTGGACAGGAGCTCTTCAGTTGGTGTCAGTGGTAGCTCTGTAGCAGGCCTTCCCCTGGTAGCCATCTGTCCATGGGCTACTGCAACTGCGCTCCTCTGAGGCTATGAAATCATGTCAGTGGCCCTATGATGCAACTGATCATATGTCCTTCTGTGGCCATCTATGCGATTAACATCATCCAGTATGTGCTGCCAGATTTGCATTCTTTCAGACTTATCCTCACATCCCCTCTCAAGTAGAAAAGCACCATCTTCTAAATGTTTAGACAATGACTTCATCCTCAGGGTCACTGAAGGGGGTTTATGGGGATTTTGATGCCTGGGTGCCATAGTCCTAGGTGGTAGTAAACACAAAATAAGGATAATACACATAAGTATCACATAACTAAAAGTCCTGCTTAGACATAACACATAAAAGGTAGTTTTTCAATATTACCCACTGGAGAAACAAAAAAAAAACAGTCAAGATATTCAAATATAAAAGGGATTTATGTGTAGCATATTACTGTCACATATAAAGCAGGGTTGGATCCAAAACAAGGAGAGTAACAATAGCCAAGCAAACCTCTGTTCACACAAGTTTGTTTGTGCCAACATAAAAATGGAACTTTGCTCCCCCAACCCTAAAACAACAGACAAATAGCACATTGTGCTAACTAACCAAAAGGAATAAAACATCAGTGAACTGCTAAAAGTGCTATCAAATAAACTGTACCAAAAACATGTGTACACATTTACCACAGAACATTCAATTTTATGCAATTGCCAGTCACCTCTACCTGTGGCCAGGACTCCCCTAGAGGTGTCTATGGGCCATCCTAGAAGGCGAACACCATTGTGTTGTTGACAGTTTAGGACATTTGCATTTCACTGAAATAATAGAAGAGTGTAAGGAAAAAAACAATTGAAACATTAGCATGTGTGATGAAAGTTAATAAGGCTGTGCATATGAAAAACTACAATGCCCTGGCAAAAATATCCATGCCATTAGTAAACTGCTAAGAAGTGCATACAGATAAATGTAGCATTTGCTAATATATATATATATATATATATATATATATATATATATATTTTTTTTTTTTTTTTTTTTTTTCCTCTTAGGGACATGTGAGCATATCCAGCAGATGACTGAAAAATGCAATCATACCTTATCAAGATTAGGAGTCTTCTGTGCTGATAAATCTTCTGTGCTATGCACATAAATAAGTCTCCTCACCTTTAGGTTCCCTAGCTACATGATTCCCTTTTTATAGTGTAGTTTCAGAGCTGTGAGCATGGTGAAGATGCAAATGAGGCGTAAACTTATTAGAATTGCAGAATCCCAATTTCTTGTCTCCATGTTGCATATGTAAACATAATGCAGATAACCTCCCCCCAGTGTTTGTTGCTAATGCATTGTAACTGTGAATGGTTAATGGTAGGGAGAATGAAATCACAACAGCAATTCAGACTCCCTTACCTCCAGTGGGTGTGGCAGCCAGGTTAGACTTACAAAGTATAGACGTAATTCTATCAAGGTTTGAAATGTAAGTAAGTAGCACACATTTCACCGTTTCTATTCAGTAACATCCAACCTCCCCTGCAATTGTTGACAACTGTATGTTATTGCCATTTATTATCCTCACACATTTTAAGCACAATGATACAAAATGTCTTGCAGACTGCATGTCTGAGATTAAAGGTCAGGTAGAAGAAGAATGAACAGCAAACACAAAGAGATAAGACAGAAGCTGCATTTCTGCAAGCAATAGTCATAAATGGTTGTGTGATCACTCATTGCACTACATCTGAAATTAACTTATTACAACAGAGTGCACCTCCAGGCATTTCTGCAACTGACTCCTACTGACACCTCTAGGCATCAAATATTGCTTGTTCATATTTTCATTAACAATACCAAATCCATTGTACATACCCAAGGTATTAAAATATTTAATGTTAAAGCATACATGATGGCAAACACAATTGTATTAATATTTAACCTCTGTTTAATGCACCTAAAGGGATATTGAATATTATTTATATACTATTTATTTGTAGTGTAATAATTTTCATATTTCTCTCAATATCTCAACATTCAGGCAACACAGACAAACTGCATAACCTCATATGAAAGCTCACAGCTGTATGAAGAAAATCATGTTGGCAGTATGTGTCTTGCTTGAATGGTTACTGATATATCATAAGCTGTTTATTCAGCATTACAAAATGAATATTCGCTGCCTTTATTTTGGCTTATAAAATCCAGTTTAAACCATCAAATTGTAATGAATAGGAAAATATCCAAGTTTATTTCTCTATTCCTGTGGCAAGAGGTGTAAGGGTAGGGCTGCCATACACATAGTCCTGGGTTCTAATACTGGAAATTCTAGACATTTTTTACTGTTGGTCCATTTCACATTATATTAAATATCACTTATACCAATTTATACGTAATTATAAATAGTGGAGCTGATATGATTTATATGTATGAGGGATAAGACACCCTTACTGTGTGTTTAAGATCAGATTCTGCTATCTGGCCTTGGATGGTCTTCACACTTAAATAAGACACATACACGAATGTCTATACAAAGACCTTGTCAGGTCACACACATGCATGGTTAACACCTCAATCAGTTATCTGTATTTATAAATAATTAATGACTATGTCTGAGAAGCACTTCTGGCAAAGATGGAAAATCACCACTGTGGAAGAAAATGTTTTGTGCCTTATGCATAGGTTTAAATCCCACACTGTAAAAATCAATTTTAGCAGTGTATAAAGCCAAACATGTGTCAGGTCATGAAATTTATGCCATTAGTGCATGTCTGCAAAGTTAAATCACATAACAGTTACAGCACCACATACCCCTCAAACTGTCAAGTGTCAGATTAACCTTCCAATTTCCAAAACTGATTTCCTCTCTTTTTGGCACTGTTGCTTAACCTTACACAAACATGGTTGGCGTCATAGCTTGGGTTTGCACATTGCCAGTAAATGCAATGACAGAAATTGGCAGGAAATCATCATTTGCTATTGCACTGCTTTGGGATTGGACATGTTTGGTGTTAGAGGGAAAGGTGCCCAATTTAAGGCACAGAGGTGGAGTATTCAGGAGTTCAGAATCTTTATTGGACTTCTGGTAAAGTACCACAGCCAAACGCTTTTACAGGGGGACTATACTGGCTTCCAGTACAAGTCTGAGGCTTGAAATAGTCTGGCCAAGGCTGTATCCAGTGTGATTGGCATCCCACCCACTGAAGAACAGTCTCTGCACCATTTACTGACCTAAGAAGGCAGAAGAGGGATACACTCAACCAATGGTTGGATGAGTTCTAAACTAGCAACATCCCACAGTTGTGTAAGTATGCTAATAAAGAGAATTTTGTAATACATTGAAAGCTAAATATAGGCAAGACTGGTATGCATAATGCTCTTCTGTTCTTTTCTTTTAACAGCTAATTCTGAAATAGATGTGAATAGGCAGACCCATGATAAGCATCTAAAGAGACTGAGGAAAGCAACTGGTATGTATCCAGCACAAGAGAAGTATTATTGTAGCTTGAAAATTTAAAGAGAAAGGTTTTCTTTTCTATACCATAGTAGCAAAGTAAGCATGTAATTCCTAACTGTAAAAGCAAGTATGCATGCATCAGTCTGTGGCACAAACCATATTTAGGAGTCAAGTGTAAGATGCAGTCAGAGGGTGTGGGTTCAAATATGATGAGTAACAAGTATAAAATACCACAAATCATTAATAATATTACATAAATTAAATTCCACACAAGTGGCACAAATGCTCTGCTGTTAACTTTAATCTGTACAAGTGGATCAAGCATATATGCAATATCTGCACATTGTAAGGATTACTTTGAAGAATCCTAATTATATTTTGTACTTCTTAGGAAGTATACTTAAATGTAAAACTTCAGATAAAATAGTTGCATTATTGTTAGAATGCATTGTATATCACATGATGGTACTAATTTTCTCTTTGTTTTCTCTCACCCCAATCCTTATCTCTTTTTTTATTTTGTATTATGTCATCAAAATGTCACCATATCATCCATCTGTAACAAATCACTAAATGTTTCACAGCACAAAGAGGTACGCCAACCCCAGATGCTCAGCCTGCCCCCACTCCACCAGCTCTGGCACCAACTCCCAGCACATCTGGAACCCAACCTGCCAGTACTGCCTCTGCTGCCTCTGCATTACTTGTGCCCTCAGGTAACACTACCCTGGGAGCTGGTGTTGTGATATCCTCCAGGAACACTGGCAATGGTGGGGAGTTAATTACCCACAGGGAGATGCCAGGGATGATGCATAGGTCATGCACAGCACCATTGGTGTATGCCTACACCAGATGGAGAGGCTGCTCTGTCTCATAGTCCATAGGAGGAGGAGATGTGAAGCACTCCAGCAGCCAACAGAGTAAGTGGACAGTGATGACAATCCTGTGAGTGAGGACTCAATTTTCACTGTCTCCAAGTTTGACAGGCATGAGCCTCGGTTGTCCCCTCCTTCACACCAGTCATGATGTTCTCCAACCTTTTGTGCTCCTCACTGTCCCTGTCTCTTGTCTTGTTTGCTTGCATTTGCTTCCTCACCTACCAAACATACCTGACCCAGGCATACCTACATCTCTTACTCAGTAGTCCTGTCTTACTGAATTAAAAAAATAGACACCTGTTCCACAAATAAAATAAAATTGTCCCATACATAGCTCTCCATTTCACACATGTGTCTTCTTGACACATTTGATTTGGACTAATTGGCTATACAACATGATTACATTGTTGTCACCCTTATTTCTGGAGGTGACAGTCCAAATTCAGCTAATATTCTGCACATATGATCAGTTTTTACTGTTGAAGAAATGGATAGGTATGGTTCTTTCCTACCTCCCTCCTGCACATTGCTGTATTGCTTTCCCTTTATTCTTGCCTCTGCTTGTCCCCCATTTCACTACTTTCCTATCTACCCCCATTTTAACACTTATAATCTGGTAAAAACATAGAATCACACACAATACACATAAGTAGCAGAAAAAGCAATGGATCCCTTCACTTTTTGGACTCTGTGCTTGTGTGGAGTTTTGCATCTCACAGCAATGTCAGCTACAGTGAGTGGTGGTACAATGCTGCAGTTATCTCTATGCAATCTTGCTTAAAACCACTGTGCTAGCCACCATACAGCAACACACGTACTATAAAGAATTAGTGTCATTGCATTATCACTGTTTATTTAAAAGTATTTGATACCCCTGGATTCAAACTCACTATCATCTGGGCTCAAGAAGAAATGTGTCAGTGCATTTACATCTGCTGCCACAGAGTCAGTTAAGCAGTTGGTGCATTTCATAGACTCAATAATAAATCTCATCCTTTAGCAATGCTGTTTGCATTTGCACTCTGCTTAACTATGTGCAAACATGGAAAGTATTGAAAATATGTATCTCATATGCGCACTTTGCCAACAGTTGTGCAAACCCTCTGCTCACCGCCTGTGGAAAACTAAATATTATTATTGCTGTTTACTGTCCATTTCCTGTCAATGACATAAAATGACATATGGAAACAGAACAAACTGATGCCCCTATCTAGCAATATGTCATGTATTTACAATACCTCCATGGGTAGCCTCTCCCCAACCACTGCAACCCTGGTGTCTCAGTACTTTTTTCATACAAATATCACCTACACTACAGAAATTTGAAATTTATATGAAATGTTGGTTGATATGCAATGCACTGCAATCTAACATGCTGAACTAGAACTCTTGACCCAAAAGCCTAAAAAGCACTATCTGCAAGGCTAGGGAAGGAATCAGCATGGACCTTATCTACAGGGACAGAGGTGACCTTCAACACACTTGACCCAACTCATTTTGGTTTTGTCAAGGGTAGATGTTGCTTATTAAACTAGTAGACTTTTTTGATACTGACCCCAAAGACCTGGATGAGAGATAACAGGACATATCACCTATGTTGAGTTATCTAAGGCCTTTGACACTATCCCCATTCAGGTATCATAGAGAAAATCTCCCATCTGGAGATTAACTCATGCATTACTAGATGGATATCCAAGTGGCTCACCTACAGAACACACATGCTGTCAAAGTTGAGGACTGCACCTCCACCACTGAACCACATAAGTGGAATACCACAAGGATCTGTGCTGGGCCCTCAACTGTTTGGAAACTATTTCTCTGAAGTCCAGGCAAAGGTAGATGACCTGTGGCTTACCAAGTTTGCAGATGACTGTCAACTGGTCTCAGTCATATAGAGTCCCCCAACTACGTTAACAAAGAAGGAGCTGACACAGAAAAATGTTTGGTGCCAAACTCATGACTGAACCTTAAAGCAAAAAATGCCTCATTGTCCCCTGTGGCGATGAAGGGCCCTGGTAATTATGATATACATAGCATCCCTCTAAGCTCACAGTGTTGCAAGACTTGGGAACACATGTTGATAACAATCTACACTTCAATCACGATGTAGCTATAGTGGTGAGACACACATTTTACATTGCACATCTCATAAATAAGGCCATCAAATCCAAGACCAGGGAGGTCATAGCTCTGCTGTACTCTAACCTTATCAGATCACTAATTGAATACAATGCTCCCTTATGCCTGTACCTCAAGAGTCACCTGCAGCAACTGGGGAAAACACAGAGGTTTGTGACTAGGAGAATCCATGTCCTCCAAAATATGACACACATGGAAAGACTGAAAGACCTGTCATTGTATTCAGTGTCATGCAGGCTGCTGACAAGTAATCTAAGCCTGGCCTACAGAGCAGTCTTAGATCCTGCCCTACTGTAAATGCTGTACATTTGCAAATCAAATGGAATGAGAATAACATGCTCCAGGGATCTCAACCTAGACTTTGACATAAACAGAACATGCTGGAGAGACAGATTTATCTCCCAGTCATTGCCACTCCTCTAAAATAGGCTCCCACTGCATGTCAAACAGTGCTCCTCAATGGCCCTATCCAAGCACAACTGGATGGGTGATTGTAAATTCACTCTGGGGTAGCATCTATGTCCCTTATGGACAGGCCAGTCAGTGCTGATCACAAAATTGATCTACTAACAATGGCCATCTAACTATGCTCAATAAGGGCACTTGTGTTTTTACATGGCTAGGCTTGTAAATGCCCTTGGGCTATTAGGCTAGTAACCATCTATGAACCTATGAACATCTGAACCTATGCAGGCCTCCCAACATATTTTCTCCAACATTCCCTGCTGATGTCAACCACTATAAGTTGACCTGCAGTCTTTTAAAAGTCAGAATTGTGCTGTGGTGCTTGTGTAAAGTAGTGAGTGCTGTAGTCTGTGTACTTAGATAGGTAGGGGGTTCTGTTTTCACTGCAGTCAACTGTGGCTGTGCGTCTAGCCAAAAGAGCAGAAATGTGTATATAATGTTAAGGTTAATGCTCCAATCCTGTGGACTGACAGTATTTTGATGCTTGCACATGTCTACATATTAATTTCATGCAGGCCTCCCAACATCTTATCTCCAGCATGCCCTGCTCATGTCATCCACCTTATGTTGCCCTGCAGTCTTGTGAAAGTCAGATTTTTTCCATGCTGCTTACATAAAGTACTGAGTTCTGTAGTCTGTGTACTTAGATAGGCAGGGGTTCTGTTCTCACTGCATTCAACTGTGTGTGCATATAGCCAGAAGAGCAGAAGTGTGTATCCTATAGTTACTGCTCCAATCCCATGGATTGACAGTATTTTGATACTTGTACATGCCTATGACTCCATTTCATGAAGGCCTCCCAACATCTTCTCCCTAACATGTCCTGCTGATATCATCAACTATAAGTTGACCTGCAGTCATGTAAGAGTCAGATGTGAGCTATGGTGCTTGCATAAAGTACTGAGTTCTGTAGTCTGTGTACTAAGATAGTTAGGTGTTCTATTCTTGCTGCAGGCAACTCAGATGTATGTGCACTTGCTTGACATTATGGAGAGCCTTTAACACCAGCATGTGGGACACTGTTATTACCATATTATTCTCAACAGACACTGCTGATGTCAACAGCTATAAAGTGTTGTCTGAGACACTCCAAGTCAGACTTCAGCTCTTGTACTTGCCTTAAATACAGATTTCTGTAGTCTGAGTACTTAGATAGGTAAGGGTTGTATTTTCACTGCAGTCAACTGGGGGTGTGTGTTTGTGCTATTGCTTGACATTACAGAGAGCCTTTTACACCAGAATGTGGGACACTGTTATTACCATATTCGCCTCAACAGACAATGCTGATATCATCAGTTATATCTGATTTGTGGATGTGCACTATGCGCACCGGGGCAGGGTCAGAGACTGGCCTGGAGGCCAGGCAGAAGTCACCTCATCCTATATGATAACAGATTATAGTGACATGGCTTTCAATCTATCCACATACATCATGGCATGGTTTGTAGTCCCAGTGTTTTCTTGGTGAGAAACCCCTTTGTGGTCTAAACTCCTCTGGCAGGAGAGGATAGCCTATACCCTTCTAGCTGGAAATTGCTGGTTGACAGCCTATTGTGCTTGGTATTCTGAAGTGTCTTAGTTCTAATTTAAGCACTTGGGCTCCAAAACCAGTTGTTTTACATCAGAAAGGTTTGTGATCTAGACTGTTGTAGTGGGAGAGTACTTTCTACATCCTTCTAAGCTGGAAATTGCTGTTGAATTGCTGCTGTATTTAAACTGTTTTTGTTGTGACTGTGATTTTATGCACTTGGAATTTCGAGTACTTCTGCATTTTATATTAGTGGCCAGATTCAGACTTGCTGCATCTAGATATCACTTGATACAGTTTGGTATCACTTGAGCATTAAATCCAACTCTTCACTGGGATACTGAAAGATATGAGGCATTCATTGCATCCAACTAACTATAAGTACCTCTTTTTGCTCTTATATTGCAATTTTGTCTTTTACTGTCTGTTTGAATTGTCTGAACTGTTTGCCACATTTTACTGTATACTGTACTAATTCAGCTGTAGCATAGTTCTAAGTTTTCTGTTTCTGGATCTGTTTTGTAACTTCTGGGCATCAAATTCAAACCATCTTTGTCGGTGAAGACCCTTCTGCACCATTGTGGGAGGAGAGTGCTATCTGGGTTCCATCTAATCAAAGTTGATTGGACTACAGCTCAAAGAAAGCATCTTTATTAGCTATTTTTAGTTAAAAATGTTATTTCTTGTTTTATTTAAGTCCTGTGTTTGTGCTTATTTGTGTGTAACACACCATCGTTCACTGCTGCATAGTGGTGGCTACCATTGGTGGTTATAGACGTAAACGTTTTTCTTGTTAAATTTTCCCTTTCCACTTTGCTTGTGGTGCACTAGAGGTTTTTTTGCAGCCCTGCTCTACTGTCAGGTGGAACACTAAGGCTAGCCTCAGAGGTGATAATACACCTCTCACCCAGTAGCCATTCCTAAATGTGACCTGCTTTCCTAAACATATAAATTTACCTAACATTATGGACGGACAATTTCCCACAGTTTCTCCAGCCAGCTTCATCAACATGGGCATCCTAAGGCAGTGTAGCAGCTGCCCCATGTTCAACAACAACTGTTTACTCCTAGTCGACACAAACTCAACATGTGAGAGATGTGACTATATTAAGAACCTTGAATCCATCCTCTCTCACACACCAGTCAATACATATGCTAAATACCGGGTTGTCAACATGTACACTCACCTCCTACTCCACCCAAACTCACATCACACATACCTACATATGCAGAGGTCCTCACCAGAAACATATCTAAACACCAGAGACCTCCCAAACACAAAAAAGGATGCTACACATAATACTTCCTCTGCAGAACACAATACACATAATAGCTCACTCACCAGTGTCTCACTTGTCAAGCTCTTAAGGTAAAACACAAAACTAAGCTTATTAGTCATAGGTAATTCCATTGTGAGACACACAGATGTCCCTCTCACTAGACTGGATAGGAAAAGATCAAGGTCAGCTGTTTGTCAGGTGCCAGGATCCGCCATAGCTCACATGCACTCAAGTCTCTCAACAACAGGTATTGTTATGACTCTATCATAGTCTATGTTGGTGTGAATGACTTGAGACATAACTCTCTGGACTATATAAAGCGAGACATGACTGAGCTTTTGGGCTATGTGTCTCAGGCAGATATGTTTCTAACCTTAAACAGCATTTTACCTTCAGCTGGGATGATGCCTCAAAGCAAACAGAAAATGATTGATTTCAATAATTGGCTTGGTTTCTGGTGTTATTCAAAGGATAAACAGTATCTGTCATCCAGGGATGACATGATTGACATACCTTGATGCTTTGCCAGAGATGGTCTTCATCTGTCACCCCTGGGATTTCGGCTACTGGCTAAGGCTCTTGCCACCCCCAAAGTGCCTTTTTTAGGCAGTCTCTCAAGGACAAAATTTCCTATGTAAAAACTCCATCTAAAAACAACCTCAAGGGTATGCTGCTAAATGCTAGGTGTCTTAACATGAAACTGCACTCACTGGAAGCAGTCCTTACCTTGGAAGACACAGACATTTGTGCAGTCATGGAGACCTGGTTCAAGGCTGTGGAGAGCACCCCAGCCATACTGGGTTACACTTCCCTCCACACGTTCAGACCACAAACTGATGGCATGAAAACTAAAGGAGGAGGTGTATCAATATTCATTAAAGATAAATACTCCTCCAGATTGTAAACAGTATGATTCCCTGGAGATACTTCAGGTGCAAGTAACTGTTGGTAGGACACCTATTCAAGTCATTGCCAGCTACAGGACCACCTCCGTGAATCAGGACACCCACTTTGCCTATTTGGATCTACTTGAGTCTATCAAGATACATCCAAATATGATGGTTTTGAGTGACTAACTGCCCATCCATTGACTGGGTAAATTACTGATGCTCAAACTCACTTGCTCAAAGTTTCCTCGACTTTGTTAACTCCAATGCCCTGGACCTGCTGGTTGTCACCCCCACAAGGGGTGCCAACATCCTGTATCTGGTGCTTACTAATATGGGACACCACTGTAGCACCTCCACTGTGAGGTTTTCCCTGGTGAGATCTGATCACAAATCTCATTTGTAGTAACTATGACATCTGATCATCCCCCCCCCCCCCCGGCAGCAACTAAGCTAAAAAATTTCTTCAAAGCAGATTATAACCTCATAAAGGATTATATAAATAGCCTCACTGTACCACATATGCTGAGCCTGTGGATATAGAACCTGTTGGCCAACAGGATCTGTGAAAACTTCACTCCCCTGTCCCCACCACACGAACCCCTTCACATCCCTACCACATGTCCCCTACTTTGTATCTTTAAAGAGTAGATCATAAACACCCTCTCTAAGGCCAAAACCACAGCATCTATGGGACCTGATAACATCACAGGCTGCATCCTACATGGAATCCAACAAGAATTAGCAGCACCATTGGATAATCTTTTCAATTATAGTCTAAGCAATGGCTTCATCCAGCTGAATGCAAAATGGCCACCATTATTCCCTTGCACAAAGGTGGTGCTTCCACTGACCCTGGGAACTAGACACCTATTAGCCTGACTAGCCTTATCTGCATGGTGATGGAGTGAATCATCATGGACCTTATCAACAAAGATGTAGATAGCTTCCAAACATTTGACCCTACTCAATTTGGATTTGTCAAAGGGAGATCATGCGTGTTACAGCTGGTGGACTTCTTCAAGACAGTCACCAAGACCCTGGATAAAGGGAAATCTGTGCAAACAACCTACCTAGAGTTAGCCAAGGCTTTTCACACTATTCCCCACTCAGGCATCATTGACAAACTCAACCAGCTAGGTATCAACCCTTACATCATTAGATGGGTTGCTAACTGGCTCACTGATAGAACACATATAGTCAAAATAGGGAAATCCACTTCCAAGAGCAGACCTATAACCAGTGGTGTTCCACAGAGATCAGTCCTGGGACCTCTACTGTTTGGAATCTATTTCTCCAAAGTACAAACAAAAACTAATGATCTGTGGCAGTTTGCTGATGACTGTAAACTGGGAGTGGTCAGAAAATCTCCAAATGATGTCAACATCGTGCAAGAGGGTCTTAAACAAATGATTGGTGCCAAAGTAATGGCCTTAAACTCAATGCAAAAAAATGTATTATCATCCCTTTTGGTAAGAGTGATGTTCCTTCTAACCACCATATCAATAGCAAAACCATAAGTACGCACTCAGTGGTGAGAGACCTGGGCACACAGGTTGACAGCAACCTTACCTTTGATCACCAGAAAAAAAGTTATAACCTCCCTGTACTCTTCCCTCATCATGCCAATAACTGAGTACAATGCCCCTTTTGGTATGTACCTTTTCAAGTATCTGCAGCAATTGGAGCGATAAATGTTCCTCACAAGGAAAATTTAAGGTCTTCAGCATCTTTCCTATGTGGATCATCTGAAATCACTGTCACTTTATTCTGTTTCATACAGACTATTCAGGTGATCTCTGCCTTGCATATGAGTCAATCTCTGACCCAGCTTTATTGGAAATGCTGCATGTCTGCTAGTCAAATGGTAAACAGGTTACTCATTCTATAGCCCTTAACCTAGTATGTGACATTAACAGAACCGGCTGTAGGGGCAGATTGGTCTCCCAGAGGTCACCACACCTTTGGAACCGACTCCCACTTCATGTCAAACATAGCACCACATTGGCCCTCTTCAAACGCAATTTGGACGATTGACTGGGAAACTGTAAATTCCCCTGGATGATACACCTGTGTGCCTCTTGGACAGGAGCAATAGGTGCTGATCATGGAAATAAGGGTAGAACTTGGCTAGGGACATTAGCCTAGTAAATTCCTGTCATCCTATGATCCCTGCGGTCTCTCCATCTGCTGCATGTGTCTAGTGAGGTACACGCAAAAGACAGCATTATACTGTATTATTGCTCTGATGACGTTTGAGTACAGTGCTGTAATATAATCCTACGATCTGAATACAATGGCTTGACCTATGATGTACACAACATACGCTTTCAATAATAGTGTCAACACTTGGTGGTAGAAGTTCAGATTGCTATCTACATGTTTTTCTGGTGCTTGCATCATTGGCTTTTAGCATAGTGGGGCTGTTTTCAATGCTGTAATTAACAGGGAATTCCACTTTTCCAAAGGACAACATAAAGACACATTTTTACATTCATTTGTAGATAGTGTGGCTTTGCCACCAATCATTTGTCTGTGTTAGCCCCTTCTGTAGTATGTTATCATCATAGGTGGACTCAGTGATTGCTCCCAGTATGCAAGAATCAGCAAACATGGTAAGCCAAAGGCCATATTTAGCCTGAACTGTTGAGAAATAGATTCCAGGCAGTAAAGGGCCAAGCACAGATCCCTGTGGTACGGCAATGGTGATAGCTGCACTGGTACAGGTTGATACGCTAACTTTCACAGTATGTGTTCTATCTAGTGATGTAAGGGTTAATCCCTAGCTGAGAGAGTTTCTCAATGATACCTGCATGGGGGATTGTGTTCAAACCCTAGGCCAGAGCAGGATAGGCAGTATGCACTGTCATACTTTATCCAGGCCTATCATACAGAACCAATGGGCTGTTAGAACATTACAGATTGCATATCGAGTGACTCACCACATACACCTTCCTGACACAGTTGAATATACACTTCAACACATTCTCCACACAGACCATGTTCCTGTAGAAGGGTTTGCATCAACATGCATCCATCTGAGTTGTGGGAGACAACACATGATGCATGTATGTATAGACACATGTTGACTCTCCTCATCTGTGAGGAAGACCAACATATCATCATGGACCTTTTCCAAATGGACACTAGCAATAACCCAGCTGTGTGAGTTGTTAATGCTACATCATGTCTCCTACATCCGTTAGATGTCCTCAAAGAAGTTATTGAGGACAAGCATGACAACAACCCTATCATCCTTTTGAACTTGACAAGACCAAGGCATTTGACACAATTCCATGCTGAGGTATTCACTCAACATTGTCAGGAGTAACCATAAACACCTATATCACCAAGTGGGGGGACCACTGTATCACATATTATGTTGAATTGTGTAAAGTGACCTATATCTCAGGTCTAGTGATCAGATCCATACAATAGTGGTGTCTCCTAGACCCTTTCCTGTCCATTATTTAAGCCACAGACATCACAAATGACATACACATCCTGTGCCCAAACAGCTGTCTGAATGACTACAGATTGTGGGCAGTCATTGACTCCAACTGTGATATTAGTATAATATAGACAGTACGATATTAGTATAATACAGACAGTATTAACAAACACCAAAGTTTGTTGCCATAGCCAATGACAACACCTGCAATGACATAAAAAGATGGGGGATTTGTTATATCAGATAAAGAAACACACAACCGAAGTATAATGTAGACATCGCACCCTATAATGAGATCAATACATATGTGACCTGTGTCCTGTGGTAGATGGTTTGTGGAACATCCACCAGCATGTGACAACAGTGCCGACTACACCCTTGTATGTAACACGACTACTGAGTATGTGAAGGACATCCACATCACAGGCCATAATACCTCCATAGTTCACAGCCTTCATCACACCAATAGCTGAGTAAAATGCACTCTTTTTCATGTACCTCCCTACACATCTTCCAGTGATGTGTAACTTAAGTGTACCACCTTTGCCACAGTGAGCTGTCACACAATGTATTGGCCATACCTAGGTATTCTTTCTGTGGCATAAACATGGTGCAGAATTCCAATCAAGTTGTTATACTAGATATATGTGTGCTACCTATTCTGGTGATGCACACTGTACATACATAGGTGTTTGACAACATTAATGGCATGGGTAACATAGTGTGGATTGTGCCATACACACACACACACACACACACACACACACACACATATATATATATATATATGGTTCTACCTGACATAGTCGAAACCACACAACACCGACAACCACATCACCGACACCACATATTCGACAGTCCATAAACACGAAACCACACATAACCGACAACGAAATAACCGACGGTACACAAACACGAAACCCCATACAAAACAAAACACATCCCCATTCCACAAACCACACACACAACACAAGCACACCAAAATCCTTACAAGCCCACACTAAACCTTACCCTAACCCTAAGGTCCGTCACTATCGCACACTTACCTACCCGCTCCCTAACCCTAACTCACTTAACCCGGGCCTATCGCTCCCTAACCCTAACTCACTTAACCCACCCCTATCGCTCCCTAACCCTAACTCACTTAACCCACCCCTATCGCTCCCTAACCCTAACTCACTTAACCCACCCCTATCGCTCCCTAACCCTAACTCACTTAACCCACCCCTATCCCCACAGACTGTCAATCTGCACACTTACCTGCCTCGCACCCTAACGTCCGTCACTACCGCATACTCACACAGCCTTTCCCCATGTCGGCATCCTCGGCGTTGGTGTTGTCATCCGTCGTGTCGGTCTTCTGCATTGTCGATGTTCTGCCACTCGCGATTAAGGCCGGTCTTCTTCGTTTTCGATCTTCTGGAGCTCCGAATTCCGCTGTCGGTCTTCTGCGCTGTCGACGAAGTCAGGTAGAACCATATATATATATATATATATATATATATATATATATATATATATATACGCCATGCACACCAGTCAACTAGCCTGTATTGATCATAATGTAGCATGCAGGTATAGCCTAATACCTCCAGCAGATGTTATGGTGCCAAGACAGTGTGCACGATTACCCTCATAGAGTGTGGATGTATCAAAAGAGTTGTACAAGTGTGTTTGTGCAGAACCATCTCTGATCACTCTAAATCACATATGTTATGTCAGAGGCATGGGATTACTGGTGATATTATTCTGATATTCTCCATGATTGTGCTTGCTTCTTTTAACTCATTACATCCGAGTGACGCTTCCAGGTGCATCTGCAGTTAATCAAATATTGCTTGTCCATTTCTACATCGGTAATTTCAAAACCATGCTATGTACAAGGTTTTAAAATATTTCATCTTAAAGCTTACACAATAGCTAATTCAACTGCATTAATATTTGACCTCTGTCTAGTGCAGGTAAATAGATATTAACTGTTGTGATGCTAGTTTATATAGATATAATTTTCATATTTTTCTGAATATCTCAACAACCAAGTGACACAGATATAACTCCTTAGCCGCATATGAAACCTCTCAGTTAGATGAATAAAATGCTGCTAAAATTATGTGTGTAACTTGAGTGGTTGCTGAGATATTATAAGTTGTTTACAAAATATTACAAATGTAATAGATACTGCATTTACTGTGACTTATAACATTTGATTTAAGACCTAGAATCTAAAGAATACTACCACTATAAAAATATTTTTTGCTGAACATTTTGCCATTTTCACTTCTTTCATAACCATGATGATTCCAGAGATATAAACATTTGTTTGAAATGTGAGGACATAATTTGATTATGTCAAAAGGCTTAGGCTCCGCCCATTGGAACTTACAGTGCAAACTTCCTAAGTGCTACTGGGATGAATGAGGTAATGTTGTCCATGAGCTTTTACATGTGTCCCACTTGCTGGGAACCTCTGCTGAGATTACACTGATATTTAGGCAAATTAGTTTTCACAGCTTCACAATATGCACCCTACCCCAATTGTATGTAACATCCCTGATAGATGTCCTCTTAATTATTCATGTAAGGATGCTTATCTTACATAGACATCCTCTCCATTGTTATGTCACCTTGTGTGACAGTTACATAATACACATTTTCACTGTGCAGTCCCCACTGTACCAGATCGATATGTGGTTGATGTTGCCGCTATAACCATCTTCCATTGACATGCCCTCATCTGCTGTACATTAGGTTGTCTCACCTGTTCTCTTTCCCTGTGTTCATTCCTATAATTCATCTGTGTGTCCCTCTTCAATACACACACTTCCCCTGAGTGTTTATTTTACATGGCAGTACATGTACTGTTGCAGATCATTTAGACAACTTCAGTACAAAATGTCAGGAATGGGATTTTACAATAATCTGCACTGTACATACACTGTCCTGTACTGTGTTTGGATCATATACTTAACAATCATACCTCTCAACTGTCCATATTTTCACAAAGAGTCCAGATTTTTGCCTTTATATCTTTTGGTGTGTTCCTTAACAAATTTGTTGTTTCTGCCATGTCACTGGGATGATCCCAGGACTGATGTGACTCAATAATTACATACATTTGAGTTTCAGACTTCAAATCCTTCAGAACATGTATCTTAACACAAACCCCTGGTTATTCTAGCACATTTCTAAAGAGCAAATATGTCAAATATGCCCCTATTTCTGGGTCATTGTCGCCCCATTATATTGGCCTTTGTCCAGATGTCTTGCATTAAGAAATCGAGAGCTATATGTTTAGCCCTGATAATCATTGTGGCATTCCATGTAAAACCGCGGACCTTCAGTGCTCTGATTTAAACAGGATTGCTACCTGTGTTCACTTAGATGGTTTCCTGGCCTGCAACACTGTCACCTGCCACAAAACTCACTTATTTATGCTTAAACACAGTGCATAGCATGAATATGTAATGGGCGCTGCTGCTCGCAGTGCATCACCATGCACACATGTAAACTCCATGTCAGCTTTGCATGAAGCCTGCATAGAGTTTATTGAATCCCAGGGTTGGTTTAAATAAACACTCGCTGCACTGAATGCATTAAAAAAGTACTAGCATTCAAATGCCTTCATCTTATTTCTGGTACTAGCTGAATTTATATAGAGAAACATAATACTTACTTTGCTGTCTGAGCTTGAGAATGGTTTAGCCTGTGTTCCAGGACTAAGTTATGGGTCTATATTAGAAGAGTGAAGTGACTTAAGAGTGAACGCTCTTTTGTCAACACATAAAACCCGAATTCTGAAAAGAGTGAAGTTAAGGAACAGTGATTTTTTTTTCCCAGGGAAAAAAAAATCGCTGTTCCAAAAAAAATATATATATAAAGACAAAATAAAGTGGAGGATTTCTCCCCCCCATTACCCCCACACGCCCCTACTTAAATATACCAACTCCAAGATTGCACCACAGTGGAGAAAACAGCAAAGTCCCAAGAACAGCCCAGCATTTTTTTTTTCCTTGGGAGGAAAAAAATCGCTGTTCCTTAACTTTGCTGTTTCCAGACTTCGGGCTTTACGTGTCGACGAAAGAGCGTTCGCTCTTAAGTTGCTTCACTCTTCCAATATAGACCCCTAAGTTATATATCTTCTGAAAAAAAATGATAATAATAGGCATGAATCAATAATGTAAGATTTGGGCATGTGTAGGGAATGAGTGGCAACCCTGTGAGAAGGTTTTCTCACCAAGCTTCTGCTAGAGGAGAAAATGAAAATACAGCATGTTTGGTATTTGCTCACTATATAGTGTTTTGTGTGGTAAATCGAATCAAAATGCAACATGAAGAACTTGCGAAGGATGATTAAATCGATTTAAATAAACAAGTCTGATGATAACACAGTTCTAAACTGTTTTAATATAAAGTAAATACTGGACATAGGAAAACATTACAACTTACTGAATAGTTAAGATGTGGAACATAAACTGTGATCTGGCCCTGTAATTCTGAAATGTTTGAAAGCTGTTGAAGTGCATTCCCTCCATCTCACCTTCACCCTTACCTTTTATTTAACCTGCCCCATGTCCTCTTGAATTCCTCTGCAGATTCTGCAGTGCTCATCCTGGTAGCTCACTCCATGGAGCTACAACTCTTCAACGAAAAAGTAGAGATCCAGGGAGTTATTATTCCCTGCAATATGTTGCCTGTACCCTTTATTTCCCCTTGGTCCTTCATATTTAGAATGACTCCTTTACATCTTCTTGCCATAATCCAGTTCACGTTTTCATGTCCCCTTTTCTGTTTTAGTACCATGTGAAACGAGTTATAGCTTCTCTAGTCTCTTTTCTTTCACTCCATCTACTGGCCTTTTCTTGTTAGTTTCCTTCCAGCAGGTTGATGTATATTTCCTTGTATGGCCTCCATAACTGCATGCAGTACTCAATGTGTGGTCTGACCAGAGCCTTGTAGAGGGAAATCATTATTACTACTTTGTGTTTGGAGTATGTCCTTTTGAGGATTTGCTGCTGACACTGCCCTCTTAGTCTGTGACTGATGATCCATTCCAGATGAGATCAACACCTCACAATCTTTTCCATGCTGTTGCCATCTGTTCTGCTCCTACAGCTGAGGCTTCATACCTATGTTATTCTAGCATAAGTATAATTTTGTTTGCATTGAGCTGTAACTGCAATGCTTTTGTATACTTCTTCAGATGACCTAAATTCTTCCCTAGATTCTTCACCCCTTCTCGTACTGCACTACTGTTTTTGTGTCATGAGTGATAAAACTGATCATGTTTTCTTTACCTTCAGATATGTTTGAGGCAAACACAATGAAGAGCACTGCACCAGTTACTTTTGTAATTCCTGGAATCATCCCTCTCTTTCCAGAATCTTCTGTATCCTATCATTCAACCATGCAGGTAACCAATTTCTATATCTTTGTCCTACCCCTAATCCTAAAACCTTTCCTATAAACCTCCTGTACTGGACACAAACAAAGGACATGCTGAAGTCCAGATAGATTACATCTACTGGCACCCCCTATCATGGTCATCTGTAATCCAAACATAAAAGTCTAAAAATCCTACTAACCTTTCCTCAGGATTGTTTCCAAGATGTTCCCTGACACTTTTGTCAAGTAAACAGACCTGTAGTTTTCTTATCATGTTATGTTCTCCTTAGACCTTAACTGTTTTTGAGGAAACAAAAATCTCAATTGTCTGTGATTTTTGGAATGGTTTTGTTGTCCAAATATTTATTTATTCATTTGGGACTCCTCAAATTTATATACATTTAAGAATATGTTTGCATTTTGTTTGAATGATACAAACCTGCACCCATAAGAAAGTTATTTATATATTCCTTCCAACTAATCATGTTGAAAGCTGAAAAAGCAAGCAGTTTCCTTTTCCTCTCTGTCCTGGTCTCTGTCTGCTGTTCTTCCCATATGTCCTCCATACTTTCCCCATGGTTCTCTCCCCTTGATTTCCTTTGTAAAGACTGAATTAAAATATAAATTTTATTGCCTTAGTAATTAGTAATTTGTAACCATCAGACTGATCTTTTTAGATTTACCATTATTGATTGCATTGTGCATAAAAATAATGATTTAGCTGATCTACATCAAGTTCTGAGCATCAAAGAAAAAAAGTGGATTGTCAAACTGGGCGGTCTTTTTCCTCCTGGTTTAAATGAGAAGTTTTGATTGCTTTATCTATTGTTTTGATTGGCCTCTGTCCTATCTCTTTGTTCATATATTAATGGGCTGCTTTGGAATGCAATGATTTTTGATTATTTGTGTCACACTGAGGAAGGCTATTAAGCCGAAACCGGTTTGTGCAGTTTGTCTTTATTGCATATGTATGTGCAGTCTGTTTTCATTGCTTATATTATGTGTATTTTTAAATACACTCTTTTTCAAACAGGACTTGTGCTGGCTCTCTTTTTTTGTTTGTCTGGATAGCAAAATGACAGACAGTGAGAATCACACAGAATTCCTGTTAATACAAAATGTTTTGCTTATGGAAAAACTAGAGAACCTAGAAAGTAGATCTAGAATAAATAATATTAGGACATATAGGATACCAGAAAATGAAGAAAAAGACAATATGTTGCAGTTTTTAACTTACTAGATGCATAAAATTCTAAATCTACCAGAAGCTCTCTCTTTTGGTATTGAGAGAGCCTATAGATCTCTTTTGACTTCTTCTTTGAAAAAAAATCCTCTGGTCCCCAGATCTATTATTGCAAAATTTCTCTCCAGCCACGACAAGGACCTGGTACTGAAGACTGCTTAGACTGATTCTCTGATAAAAAAATAACAGCAATATTAGGTTTGACAATGACTATACTGTATATATTATGACCAAAAGGAAAGCATGCGTTCCATTCATAAAAGACTTGAAGCTAAACATTAAAGCTCAACTAATTTTTCCAGCCAGAATTAAGATCTTTTTACCAGGTCAGAAAACGTTTAATTCTCTAGAAGATGCAGTGGACTTTTCTCATAAAAAGAAACTTTTTGATCAATCAGAAAATATGGATTGGACTCTTGTTAACTTAAAGAGACAAGCAACAAGAAATGCCTATTTTTCAAAGGACAAAAATAGTAAAAAATAATGTTCTCATTTTTTATTTTGCCTAAATAGCTTATTGACATGTATTCAGTTTTGTCACCTATTACAGTTCATCATCAAATACAAAATAAAACAAAAAAAATGTTATATATGATTTCAAGTAATCTGTTTTTTTTAGTTATTCTATCTGGTGAATGTGCTGTATGTGATACGCTTTATCTATGTGCAGTGGGTGTTGAATGGTTTTGGCTGCATTAAAATTATTTATATACATTACTTTACTATCTTTTAATTGGGTTAACTTATGTGATGTTTGTTCATTACTTGCACTCATATTCAAAGAATTAGAGATGCTACTGATTTTTTACAGTAACTGCTTCTTTTCCA
The DNA here is from genome assembly GCF_019279795.1 of Protopterus annectens. Taxonomy (NCBI): domain Eukaryota; kingdom Metazoa; phylum Chordata; order Ceratodontiformes; family Protopteridae; genus Protopterus; species Protopterus annectens. The sequence continues at coordinate 860,430,846 of NC_056737.1, read as the reverse complement.
TCCTTCTTCTTGCCTAGTGTTAGTTAAATTGCTTTATAATGTGTTTTTTTCACATACCTTGAGCTGATTTTTCACTTTATAACAGTTTACATTCAATGTACAAGCTGCCTGTGTTGCAGGAAATGCATTTTGAACGTTAACTCTCATTTACAGGAAATTGAACATTTAGAATGTTAAAACAAGCAGCAGAAACACAAAAATAGAACATTTACAATTAATCTAGTTAATTTTAAAACATATCCATGTAGTTTTTATGCTCATTATTTTTTAAAAAGGGGAATAATAAAAAGAAAAGAAGGAAATAAGAATGCAGTGAGAAGAAGAAAAAGAAGACATCTGCAGACTTAAACACACTTGGTAGTAATCTCTGTTTAGTGACATATTATGGTCATCCTAAATATAGTTCAGTGAAAGTTGCATCCTTTATACAAGTACAGTGTATAGATAATATACTCATGCAGTAGATCATCTCAGTACAGATAAATATGTCATTTATAGTGATGAAAATGCTGTTTAAAACAATATTACTGGTTTTAATGTGTCATGAAAGAAGCTGAAAAAACTAACATAACTTTAGTAATAATGAATTAGATAATTACTGCTATGCAGAATACTTCTGATAAACAAAGAAGCACCTGTTACAGTAATGTAATTTCCTCTACAGTTTCCCTGGTTCTGTAACATGTTACCTGTTATATTGTACACACAAATATTTACACACTGTCAGACTGGATTTTTGATTATTCAGTCTAAACATTTCAGGACTTGGCATTGTGAGTCCTAATATTTTAAAAGTTACTTTCCTTAACTGATCCATTATTGTCACTGACCTAATATGTTGTTTCATATCCACATTTCATTTGTGCAAGTATAAATGATTAACTTCTTTGTTAGCTATATGTTATATTTCTGACATTTTCTAACGTTTGCATTGTTCAAGGGCGATCTGGTATTTTCTACATGGGCTCACTTAGAATACAGATTCTTCACAAGAAAAGTTTCATTAAATAAGATCTAATAAATAAAATAACTGATCTGCTTCTTGCAACAGACAATATCATGCCTAAAGGTTTTTATCTCATGAAAAATATAACAAACACATAGACCATAGGCAATCCACAGATTATGGAAGGCCTGAGATATAATACAAAGAGGTAGTTAAGCATCAAGACTGTTGGTATAGTACAGAATACTTACAAATGCATATCATGAACGAAGCTGAAAGCATAGTCAACAGAGAATGGCATGTGCTATACATAACATCTGGCAGTGTATTAAAATATTGTTCTAAAGAGCTGCTAATCATCTGAAAGTTGGTAAGATACAGTTTAAGCATCCACACTTAAGTAAATGATAGTATATTGCAATTCTGTATACATAAGGATATCCACAGGCAAAAACACTCTTAAATTAAAATAAATATTTACACAGACCACACTTGTATATTCATAAGTAAGGGGTATACAGATATATTTACACAAAGTATAACCAACTGCCTACAAAAAATACTTACATAACCTTTTGGTATTACTTCACTATACAGTTGTCTCAATGTTTTCCTTGAAATGCAATTGTGAAATCTAACACCTGATGTGATTCCCCAAAGAGCTGTGCAATGCAATAAAACTGTAAGGTTAAACACAGAGAACACTTTATTACTAAACTGCAAATGAAAACAAGCATGCAGGAAGGTAGCATATCTTATATGGGATAACATATAGTTGACACCTCTGCACACTGGTTGCTATAAAATTATTTTTTTATACATGATTTTTACAGACATTTGACTGGAGACTATTAACAGTGATTATAAACTTACTCTGATGGGTGGTGGTGCTGCGGTAGTGTTGTCGCCTCACAGTAAGATGCTGTCCGGTTCGATTCTCAGCAAGAGCGTCTTCTGCGTGGAGACATGCATGAATGGGCGTACCTTCATTGAAGGCTGTGCATCAGGGCTGGTAACTCGGTGTGTAAATATCAACTACCAATCATTAGCGGACCGGAGTTCCACTGTGGTGACCCCTAATCTGGAAAAGCAGAAAGACACAACATAAACTTGCTCTGAGAGAAATAAATGTATTTGACTTTTATATATATATATATATATATATATATATATATATATATATAAAATATATATATATATATATATATATGTATATATATATTAATTTGCATATAACAGCATTTATATGCATTACTGTACTTATACTTTAATATAAACTGTTGACCTCTGTGCTGTATGAAACAGTTTAGAGGAAAAGATGCTTAAAACACTGTAAACTGCTCAAAGTCTGTTGCCCTAATTATTCAGAGTTGCTTTGCTAATTATTGGAAAATAATATTAATAAGCAGATTTAATTCTTCGAAATGTTCTGCATTTGTTAGTGAAATAGGTAATTTTATTTTATAGTAAACTGACTTTTAAATCATTTCAAGCATTTTTTATGTCTCATTGGTATGATGAATACAAATACTTGATCTGCAATGAAAAGTATTATAACCAGATTTGTGAGTACATGATGCTTAAAATATAATCATAAAAGAATGCTTCCTGTATAGACGTTAAATGTTAAATATATATTCCAAGTACTAGAGGTACTGATAGTAACATACATACATTAATAATTTTAAAAAACATTCACTTAAAAACACTCACTCATTTGTATATTTACTCTCATTCAGAGATACATAGAACATATTCACTCTCTTAACTGTTAATATACATATCAAGCATCTCCTCATAATTTACAAACATGTACACACAGTTATATGCAAGCACATCCATGTAAATATATTATGTGTATATAACATACAATATACACAAAAAATGTAATTTAAATTGTAGCACCTTTTAATTATACTTCCATATTCTATTACTTTCACCTTTTCACCCATGTTATTAAATGAGTTTTAAAAGTTTTATGATATGTGATCTTGATATGTATTGGTGTTATGATGTCTATAGGTTAATGCGTCAGAGGTGTTGTCAGTTGTATTTATTTCCTCCCTATAAATGCTTAAATACTAAGGTATTTATAGTATTTTCTATAATAGGATTAATTAGAAGAAATTACTATATAAAATGTCTCGATCAATTAGAAAAATTTGAAATGCATTATTTCTGGGATATTTTTGATGTATTCAGAAATACATACTATCATTCTTTAATATTAACATTTCCAACTTTATATTTCTATTATCTTAAATATTAATATTTTTGAAATTTATACTTTATATTGTTTTTCCTTTTAACATGACTTGAGTGTGCTCTAAATAGTTATAATTAATAATATTGTTTTAAATTAAGAAGCAGTATCAACTGTTTAGCTTGTTGACATTGGGATGGACTGGTTGGTGTTTGATTTGTATGATTATAACATCAAATCAGGGATTTTTTTTTCATGATAGGAGGTTTTACTGTATATAAGTTTGAAATTTTGCTATTGTTTTTTTTTTTTTTTGCATCTGTCCATAACAACAATTATTAGTACCTGATTAAGCTAAATCATCTTAAATCAGTGCAGTCATGTGTTCTAATGAATATAATTGTTTCTCATTAAACATCAATGGACTTAATAGTCCATTGAAGAGGAGTAGTTTAAACAAATATTACAAACTGCATAAATCTCATATAATTTTCTTACAATAAACACATTTCTTATCTAAAGATGTAGACAGATTGATGTTAAAAGATTATTCAATTTTTGTGAGCTCTCATTTCAAAAAAGAGAGGCACTCTTATTCTTTGGAGAAATGCATTACCTAAAATACTAAATAACTATTCCGATAAAAATCACATGTTGGGTTTAGCAGTAGTAGAAATTGAAAATAAATCTTATACTTTTGTGAATTCTTATTGGATACCTGGAACTGGAGCCAAAGTTGCTAAGAAATATTTGGATATTATAACCTTATGTACAAAAGGTAAATTGATTATTGTAGGAGATTTTGACTGCATTATTTCTAGTAGAGACACAACTACTGATAAGGTTCATAAGTTATCCTCAGTATCTAAACCCTTAGATCATTTTATTAATTCTCAACATTTGAGAGATGTCTATGATAATGAATCAACTAACTCTCTTAACTTTATACAGTATTATTATAGATTTGGCACCCACAAAAAATTGATAAAGTTTTTACTTCCAGTAGTTCATTTGCTAAAATTGAAGATGTATTGATAACTTCTTGTCCTTTATCTGACCACAGTGCTGTTAAATTTATGTTAATGTTAAAGCCAAGTAATTTGATTTACTATCATAGAATCCCTGTTTATATAATAAAATTAAAAGACTTAAGGAATGGTGTCTAAAAGAAATAGATCAATACATTGAAATTAATAATAATAGAGAAGTTTCAGAAGTAATTCTCTGGGATCCTTTAAAAGCTTATCTATATGGAAGAATTAAAAATTGGTACATATGTAAAAAGAATGGGATAAGGAGTTAATGCCTTTGCAGTGTGATATAGATAAACTGAAATCCAACTTAAAACTTTAGATCAGTAAACATTGAGTTAAAACTATTAAATCAGAAATATCTATATATATTCACTATATAATATCAATAAAGCTGGAACAAATTAAAATTACAAACTTACTCAATAAACCCAAAAACTTACACAGGTAGGCCATTAGAGCTAAGAAAATAATAAATACTAATCATATTAAAGAAATAATTTCCAAACAAGGTGATAAAAAGTGACTGATTTAAAAGACATACTAGAATGCTTTAGGAATTATGAAAAAATTAATAACAAAGAGACATACTTAGAAATCAACAATATAACTGATGACTTTTTGAAAGACAATATAAGGTATATATTAACCAAAGACAAAGATCCAAAATTGATAAGTCATTCTCTTTTAAGGAGTTAAAATATCAAATTAATAATCTTAAACCAAATAAAGCCCCTGGTCATGATGGTATAATCTTAGAATTATACAAATTATTCCCAGAAAATATTTTAAAATATCCCATTAAAAGTTTTTGAACAGTTAAGATATGTCAACCATCCCCCTTCCTGGAAATATTTCCTGATATCTCCTATCTTGAAATTAAATAAAGATTTTAACTTATGTTCTTCTTACCATCCTATGTCATTATTAAATGTTGATTATAAAATAATTATGTCTATTTTTGCAAAAAGATTGAACCTTATTATGTCAGGATTGATAAATGATGATCAGACTGGTTTTATACTACATAGAAAGATTTAGGATAACATAATTAGGCTTAATACTTTAATAGATCTGGCTAATAGAAAAAATGGCAAAAAAGAACTAAGTATAATAAGTCTAGATATTAATATGGCTTTTGATTTTATTAGTTTAAATTATTTGTTCAAAGCACTTAAACAATATGAATTTTCCCTAGATTGTATAAATCTTATAATTAATCTATATAGTAACTGATTCTCTTTTATTAAAATTGGCTCTTTTCTTTCTAGTTCTTTCAAAATATTAAAAGGTACAAAACAGTGTTGTCCCTTGTCACCTCTACTATTTGGTCTAGCAATTGATCTTTTTGCAAACTTTATTAAATCTAATTGTAAAACATCAAGGATTCTTGATAGATGAAAGTTATTCCTGTAAAAATCTATTATTTGCAGATGTCATTTTAATAACAAGTGGTGATGCTGTAGCTTCAATAGAAAATTTTAACTAAGTCAGTTAATAACTTTGAAAAAGCATCAGGTTTAGTGTTTAAAACCCTGATAAAATAGAAACTTTACTTATTAAGTTAATAATTATTTAAGAAAGTATAAGAATTTTAATTTGGACAATTCACAAATAAATTATCTTGGAATTATAATTAAATCTACGGTAAAAGACTCAATCGCAGTAAATTATAGTAATTTAATAAACACTGTTACTAGGGTGGCCACGGTGGTGCAGCAGTTAGCATTGCCGCCTCACAGCAAGTGGTTCTCCGGTTCAATTCTTGGCTGGGGTGCCTTCTGTGCGGAGTCTGCATGTCCTCCCTGTGGTCGCATGGGTTTCCTCCAGGTGTTCCGGTTACCTCCCACATCCCAAAGACATGCTGTAGGTGGATTGGACACTCTAAACTGGCAATAGGCACTAGTGCGTGTGCCTTTCGTGGAAGGTTGGGCGTTGGGCTGGCAACTCAACACTGTAAAACTCCGCTGCCAATCATGAGCGGACAGGTGATCCACTGTGGTGACTCCTAACTGGGAAAATCTGAAAGAAGAAGAAGAAGAAGAATAAACACTGTTATTAAAATAATTATAATTATTAACTGGAACATTTTTACAATGGAAGATAGACTTAATGTAATAAAAATGATAATCTTACCAAAAATACTTTTCTATCTACAATCAGTAATTATTCTGCCTCCTAAACAAATCTTTAAGAAATGAAATTCTACTCTTATTAATTTTCTTTGGCTACCCAATAAGCCAAGAATATCCTTTGATTGGCATGTTAAATGTTGGCAAGAAGGTGGATTAAGTTTTCCAAATGTTGAATTATATGCCAAATCCATAATTCTCAATTTAATATCTCTATGGTTATATTCTTCTTACCAATCCACTTGGAAAGCCATTCATGAAAAATCAATAAATAATAACAGCTGTGTTGTAGAATTTTCTCTAAATTTGGAATGACTAAATGTTACTGGATCTTGAAAGACTTATGTTTAAATGGAAAGAAAAAAACACTATTCCTCCCCCTTCACTGATTACATTCTTATACATTTTAAAAGACTCATGAATTCTAATTATATAAACAATTATAGTTTTTATTGTTCCCAAGATCAAATACTGTGTGTTGTTTGGGAACCTTTAATATAAACAAAATGCTAGACCTTAGAGATGCAAATTTAATCTTTTGGCATCAATTCTTAATCAAAAACAAATCACATAATACAAATTATCTTCTTGCAAGACATTGTTTAGAAAATAAGAATTGGTTGATTATACAATCGTGCAAAAATATGTTAGTGATAAAATTAAAATCTGTATGGATTGTCAAACAAAACATATTTCAAAGATACTTGAGGGTTTTTTTTCAGAATCAATAGTAACAAAAATAAGAATAAGTCATATATATCAATACTTTGTAAAATAATAAGAGAAGAGTTTGGTTCCACAGATTCATTATTTTGGAATTACTCAACTATAATTAATGAGAAGGCCTTTTCTTATGAAGATAAATTCTTAATTCTTAAATATGTAGCAAAATCTACTTATTTTCTTTATTGGAAAATATTTACATGGATATTTCCTCAAAGAGTTTTTTTAACTCAACATAAAGTGGCTTTAATATATTATTATGGGACATTTAATTGTTGGAGGTGTAATAAAGTCTCTAATGCAGATTGGTTTCATATGATATTGGATTATAAAATAGTAACTCCTTTTTGGGTTGAAATGTGAACAGATAATTGTATCTCTTCTAACTTCTAGATCTTATTTAATGCCCCAGTTCAAGATTCCATTCCTAGGGTGCAGGTGCCTCTCCTTTGTTCCAGTTTAGCCAAGGCAAGAAAAATAATCAGAATGAATTGGAAATGTAAAACTACTCTTTCTTCCACTGAATTCATTAATTTAGCAAAAAAATGTCTGTAAAAAAGAATTGCCAACTGCTAAAATGAGAACTTTAAATATTACTCAGCAGTTTAGATTTTGGTCAAAATTAAGTGATTTACTTGATAAATTTTAATGATTTGTTTCCTATGTTTGATTTTGCTGTAGACGTCCACAAATAGTTATGTTTCTGTTCTATTTATCTTTAAGTAATTAGAATCTTTGTTTTAAAATTAATAAAAAGTTGTTTTAAAAAATAGTGCTTTATATTTTTCTCAGTCTCCTGTGATCACTTTGTCATCTTTGCTCAGCCTGGCTGATCTTATCTGTTCCTACTCTCTTTCTGCCATTTACTTATAGAAGGTCTTACTTCCCTTCTTAATCCTTTCTCTTAACTCCCTTTCAAATTTCAGAATTGCTGTCCACACCATACGTATTATTCTTTTGATTGATTCCTTGTACATATCTCCTTCACCTTCCCACATCCTAATTTCTGCATCTTGAAGGCAATATATTTTGCCCCAAAAATTGCTAGACAGACATTCAAATGCTGAATGTTGAAACATTGGTCTTGTTTTCCTGTTTTTGCCCTTGTACACAGTTATAAGTATTCCATCTTTGATCCAGTACTATAGCTTGTTTACTCCTTCACTTTATACCAAAGAGGGAGGGACTGTAACCCAGATTTCTTCCAACTGACCAGCAACCCAAGAACTACAGGTGAGGAAGGGTAAGAGTGAGCAGTTAATGCCAGTTTACTCATTCTGGGGGAATGAGTCTGCTTCATATGCCATGGAAGTGGCTGCTGGTAGGTGGCACCATTAGGATCAACCATATGCAGGACCTGTTAAGCAATTCTATACATTTTAGCAGTGTGACACATGCCAAATAAGCCCAGCAGTGCAATCTCTAGTTCAACACACCATGCAGCAAGCAGTCAAGAAGTCACCAGTTATAGGGATAAGGTAGAAATCCCATGGCTGCCTTGTTGTTTGCCAGTAAGAGTGGAGCTAAAGCTCAGAAGGTGTAGTGCAGAATAAAAGTATATAAAATGTAGATACTGCTTCTTATACCATTCAGCCAGTCTCTTCATATCCTTTTGAAGATTTGCTCCACTTCCTCCACTGTTGATTCTTTGAGGCATTTACAAATAAGTTTATCTTCTTCTCAATGTCCCAATTAATGTTTAATACATAGTTGCCACATAGCACTGTAAACCAGCACAAAGGCATTCTCTTTCGTTTGAGAGGGCTCCCCAATTACCATTTTAGTTACCTGCCACCCAGCCTCCCTTCTAACAATTTAGTCAACTTCCACTCTACGCCATGCCTCTCCAATTTGTCTGTCAGTCCCTTATGAGGCTCTATTGAAGTCAAGTTATACAACATCAGCTGGATTTCCTTATTAAGCTTCAGCATAACTCAGTCATTAAACAAAATCAAGATGCACTGACATAATCTATTTTAGCCAAATCCACTCTGATAGTTATCTTGCAGTGTGTTGTTCTCCAGAAAACCAAATAACCTTTCACACAGCATCTTCTCCATGATTTGCTTTGCTCCTAAAGTCAGGTTTATGGGTCAACAGTTTCCAACATAATTTGTTACTCCTCCAGTGGAATGGCCCTGCCATGGCTAGCTCTACCTCTTCAGACCCTCCCAGTGATGTAGTGATTATTTGAAGTGTTTTCATGGGAGACGTGTAAGTCCACCCTATATTTTCTAAGATCATGGGTATGTGCTATATCTTCCCTTAACTACTACTACAATTTCTTCCCTACAATTTCCCTTAGTATGTGATTATCAAATGTCCTTTCTTCCCCTTCCGCCACCCAATGAGCAATCTCACTTTCCTTTGTTTTATGAAGAGAAGGTTAAAGGCTTCACTGAGAATTGCTGCCCTTTACCCATCCCTGATATACTTTCCCCCTCTAATGAATGATTTACTGCAGGTTTGGTTTATCTTCTGACTTTCTTTCATCCTTCTGTTATCTAATAAATCATGTCTCTCTGTTGAATCCTTCTGCTAGCTATTTCTCTGTGTGTGTTCCCTTCTTACTTCTTCTAACTATTTTTCTAATTTGTTAATACTCCAACCTGCATTCAGGAATGCTGTTTCCTTTGTATCGACTGCCTGTTTAAAGCTGCCTATTGAATCACATTGTCCTCTTCCTTCTCCATAATTTACTTTACATTTTTCTTAGTTTCTTTTACACAAATGTTTGCAAGGTCCTGTTTATTTATTTATTTATAGTTTTTTTCTTTCCTGTTCTTATCTTCATTCTTCCACTTCTATTTTAGAACATTTACCTAGTTTAACCTTATCTGACATTTTGTAGTCCTACAGATCGGCCATGAATACTTGCCTGCTGTCCCTTTTGCTAAGAGTGAACCAGACCAATATATAGTCATGGCTTGGCCAAAAGCAAGTCACCCTCATCCTTGCTAAGTACTATGCCCAGTTTTGTTACCCTTTTTTCATACTGTTCTGCACTAGCTGAATAGGAATCTTTCTTGGTCTATGTATCTTCTTTGTTTCATTCTCTTGCTTAAGATGCATAGAAGAATACACCACTCTAATTTTGGCTGAGTAAAGTCTCCAATCAAAACAAATCTCTTTGCCCTGTCACAAGACCCAAATGCATTTATTAACTTGCTAATTATTCTATCTTTGAGCAACAGGGGGTCAGTCTAAACATCAGTTCTTATCCCTTTTCCACAAGTTTAACTGCTAAGATGCTAACAGATGGTCTTTTGAGGTACCTCTCTCTCTCTCTCCTCTGCTCCTCTCTCCTCAGGTATTGCACAATTTATACTTTGCCTAATATGCACTGCTACCCCTCACCTTTCCTGCTCTTTTTTGTACTAATGTAAACAACTGATATCCTGAGATATCAATATACTTCTCTCTTTCATCATTTTCCAGGTTTCTATCACACTTATACCTGCCTCTTATATCACAGTTGGGCATGACCTTCCTGTCCTTGCTGCTTGTCTTGTATATAACATTTTCTGCATTTTCCCACTCTTTTGACTATTTTAATCATTTGCTTGCACCCTATATCACAGGTGTTTATACCTGTTCATATCCTTACATTATATGCCCCCTTTACGATTGCTATACCTCCATGCGTGTTGCCATCTAGTTCCTTATGCATGTCTTCTGATTGTCTTTAAATTATCCTTTTGCCAGTTTGTACCCCACACCCTACCACCCCATTTTAATGACATAAATGTCTGGATATTCCACGGCATTCCAGAATTCAGCAAGGATATTCTTCCAGGACAGCGGTGAAATCCAGCTGTGCCACAGAGGTTCTTTTTTTTTTTTTTTTTTTACGATACATACTCCCTGTCACTCATTAGTCCAGATTCATTCCCACAAGTAGACTTTCTGAAATAGGCATTACTGTTCCAGATCTTAAGCTTTCTTGCTGTGCTAACATTTTACACTAATATCTTCAAAAGGCCACTGAGCACCCACACTTTTTGCATGTCTTTCTTGCTGCCTATACCCGTCCCCATTCCTATTCTTCATTCCAACTACCTAGACATCAGTGCCTAAAAGCTTTCCTACCATTACTCAAATTGCAGGTAGATGAGGCTGCAAATCACTGATACCATTTGAATGAGCTACAAATCAGTAAGTGATGATTCTAATAGACATTTATTATCAGAACTGTTTATTTTACAACACTAGCAATGCTCACTGTTTCTTTTCTAAGATTCTTCTGTTATTTTCATGTGTATGACTGTGAGCTTGGGATTTATGAATAAAAGTCTGCCCCTAAATAGATGGTTCAATGGTTAAAGGTTGTTACCTCCTAAAAGCATGTTTTTTTAATTTTATTAAATCTCTCCTTCAGTAAGTGCTTTCATCTCAGAAATACACAGACTTCTTCAGACAGAAATATATCTCACTCATACATGCTTAAATAGTAAAACTGCAGTTCAGATAGGAATGAAATAAATGTTATGGGAAACAATTTAAAAATGGCAATTGTAAAGCTGATTTTAAGTTTTTGGTGTTGGATGAAATTAAAAATGCTGAAAGACTGTTTAATGCAGAGGATGAATTGGGGTGGTTGGAATATTCTTGGCAGGTCAAATTAAATGTGTGTGTGTGTCCCCCAGGTTTGAACAACTGAGAAAACTTTGTAGCTTATTTAAAACATAAATGGTTAAAGCATTGATTGGCAAACCATGTGATGCAATTTTACTGTCTAAGTATGTATGAGTGAGATATCTTTCAGTCTGAAGAAGTCTCAGTCTATTTATGAGATGAAAGTCTGCTGTCATTAGAACACCTATCACTTTCTCCGCTGCTATTCTTGATATAGTAATTCTTATACTGCTTGTGCCAGATATTCTGCCCACCCTTTTTAAGGTCTTCTACCTAGCTGCACCACTTCTAGGGCTCTTATCTTTTTTTTTTTCACCAGTGTTCATCTTCCCTAAGCTGTCATAAATTCTATCCACCTCCAATTTCTCTGTTCTTTCTTCTTCCATTGCCCATTTCTATTCTCCCACAGGATACATGCAAATTACGCCATAAGGACATCAAGTGTTTCAGCTTCATAACTTCTGAATGCCCATGACTTTTTACTTTGCATATATCTCATGGGTTTCTATCACAGGAAGTTTAATGTATCACACAGTGAAAATTCTAGCTTGTCTGCATTTTTCTTGAAGTTTTTCTGAAAGGTTTGTCTGAGTAACCTCTTACCTTTTTACCATTTTACACACACACACACACACACACACACATATATATATATATATATATATATATATAGATAGATAGATAGATGTGTGAGTGTGTGTGTGTGTGTGTGTGTGTGTGTGTGTGTGTGTGTGTGTGTGTGTATGTGTGTGTGTGTGTGTGTATTCCAATAGTCCCTGAATCATCATTATTCTATTAATATTTTCAAATGTTTCTCTTCTTTCCATATACCCACATTGATCCATATCTGTCAGTGGTGGCAACAGTTTTGCCATTCTCTCAGTTAATATAGACATAAACACTTTGTAATCATGGTCTAGGATTGAAATGGGTCAATGTGGGACAGTATTTGCAGGATCTTTACCCTCTTTTGGTAGTATTACCACTGCTGCCCCCTTCCATGATGCAGGTATCCCCCCCTTTAAAAACATTGTTAAACAATGCCTTCTACATCTCCAGCAGCCTCCTTCCTCCTTGCTTCCAGGTTTTCTATTGGAATTCCTAACCCAAGGTGTAACATTCAAGATATGGCTTTGTCAAGGCTGTTTTATGGTGTGTACAAATGTAAAACTGTTTTAACAAAACATTTTTTGTAAAAGTATTAATAGAAACATTAGAGCTTATTTGTGTTAATCTGAAATTAGTCAGCATTTTTTCACAGTTTTGTTTGACAGTTATGTTACCTTGCATGTTTTCTTTTTTTCAAAGCATTTTGTTTCAGTTTTACAAAAACAGCCAATACAACATATAGCTATTTACAATCTCACACACATTACCAAAATTGTTATATGTCTTACTCCATTAAACTGAAATATCATTCATAATATACTTATTACTTTCAATAAATAAATCTATATAATAATTTATCAACAAGATTAAGAGACTCTGTCCAATATATTAGATGTAATACTTCTACATTTTAGTCTAATCAATTCAGTTTATTTTTGACAGATATCAGCAGTTGTTTTAGAAAAATCATGGAAGGAAGAGGTTTTGTTATATTTTCAGCTTTTCAGTAATAACATTCATGGCAGCAGATGATAAAATGGGGTCTATATTATATAATTGACGTTTTATAACTTCGAATATCGTATGGTTGATCCCATATGGTCGAAGTTATAAAACTTTGAATAAATAAAAAAAATGAATAAAACCAGCAAAAAGGGGTGTAAGCTGGGGGCAAGCCCCCCCACAACCCCCACTCTTTAAATATACCAACTACACGACCGCATTATAATGCGGTAAAGGCCTTTACCGCATTATAGTGCGATCTTGGAGTTGATATATTTAAAGAGCAGGGGTGTGAGGGGTGCAGGGGGTTTGTCCCCATGCTTTAAACCGTCAGGTTGCTTTTTTTTTTTTTTTTTTCCTACATGTTCGAAGTTTTATAACTTTGACCATATGGGATCCACTATATGGTATTTGAAGTTATAAAACTTTGGTTGTATAATATAGACCCGATAAAATCCATAAGAAAGAATATTGCAATTTTTGGAAGTGAATTGTACCATAAAAGAGAATTAAAATCTTAAATGAGCAACAATTATCAATGTTGTAAACAACTAAAGTATGCATTTTCAGACTATTTTTATTAGTTTATCACACCTCTAAAAATTTATTTTGTGAATTTTATATATTTACTTAACTTGTGAGGTATAATAAAAGTTCTATGAAGAAACTTCCAAGTTTAAATACTCCAAAATAAAGAAGAGATTGACATTCTAGTAGATTTTAAAATATTTTTTTTTATATTCTTTGTCAAGATGTAGAAATTCCAAATGATACATATACTTCCAGAAACCTTTATGTATTTTGGTTTGATGAGGCCATTTCATATAATTTTGATGGACATGAAATTAAATATATTATTTCTCTAGATATAACTTATTTTAATTAATCCAGTAACAGTGGATAAGATTCCTTAGAATTTATAAGTATTTCTTGTATTTTATGATGCATGTAACTTTCATTATTCTGAATCAAAACTGAAGCACTGGGATCTAAATTAAAACAGCATATGGTTGTATCTGTTGTATAACATATATGACTTTTTAAACCAGGGTTGTCCAGCCTTTTTGGATCAGGACCCGCTTACCATACTTTGCAAGGTTGGGGGGGGGGGCACATTACCATGTCCAGCATGTATCTGTCCATTCAAAACAGTATGTAGTAAGACATACCAAGGGCCAGATAAAATGCTTTGCTGAGCGGGATTGTGGGCCTAGGGCCACCTGTTGGACACCCTTGTTTTAAACAATCAAAGCAATACGTATGATTATTTTTCATTAAATAAATAATTTAGTTTTATTTATTTAATAATATCTAGACGATGTAAAAGCAATAGGGGAATATTGATGAAAAAGTTTTTACTTGAAGTAAACCTGTAAATGAAGTTCCCAAAAAATTTCAATATGTCATTTATATATTTGGAGTTAGCTGGATTTGTGAGATGAATATTGAAATAACTAAGTACCAAAGCATTTTGCTGCAAGCAATAGATGTGGCATTCATTGTTATTTCAGTTTCAACTTCTCATATAGAATTCATGAATAAATTCCAGTTAACCTCATACTAGGAATCAATCAGCTACTGTTTTTACATTTACCCCATTGAGTATTTTTCACTATAGGGTAGTCCTATTTCTTCCTTTTCCCATGGTCTTATATGATGCCTTAAAGCTACAGTGGATTTACTGGGGATGTCATAGAAATTTTAAAAATATTTAATTTACCATCTTCAGAATTTGGGTATCTAGCCTTACGGATTATTATATGCACAAAAACTGCGAAAGTAGAATAATTTTGAACAACTTTAATCAATTCTTCAGAGGAAAATAATATATAATTATATTCAACTTTTGAGTGAAAAATGAAAAATCCTCTGCTTTTTACTATAATTAAAAAGTCACATATTAGTCATATCCTTCATTGATATTATTCCTAAAAACGTAATATTTTATACATATTAATAATATTTGTTCTTTAAGATATTCTCCAAAATTTTGATTTAAGTTATGTCTACTTTATTTAATTACATTTTAATTCAGAACTATTTTCATATAATTTTAAATAATTCATTAACAATGTTAGATTATAATTTATATCATCTACCATTAAGAGCAAGTTATCTATGAATAATTACATTTTCAAATATCAATCATCTGAGAAATCAACATTTATTTTCTGATTCATTCTTATAGAATTAGCAAGTAGCTCAATGAAAGGGGCATTCTTTTTTTGTTCATTTATTGATGTTGACATATTGTACGTGACTGTATGAGTATGTGTTTTGGAATGCTAACTGGTGCACCTTTAAATCTTGGAGTTGTGCTGTGTGTGTGTGGGGGGGTGCTAAACTGTGTACTTTAAAACCCTGCAGCTGTCCTCTATACCCCTTATCCATTTAACCAGATACAATAAGAAACCTACATCTCAATGAGTACCAGAATACTTTTGGTTCAATACTAACTTAAGCAGGTACAGTAAGAATACTACATATCAAAGATTACCCGCGAACTCAAAGTAAACTTCACAAACTATTTAAACACAAAAATTGAAGCACGGAGCCCAAAGCCAAGAAGCTAATATTTCGAACTTGTTTATTTTTTGATTTTTAAGCACTTTCGGAAAGGGCGATGTCTTTCCTTCCTCAGAAATCAATAAAGTTAGAACAGAACTACCATCTTTTAAAACCTTGTGACACCTTAATTGGTAAATTAATCATTCAATTAAAAAAAAAAAACTAAAAAATCAACGTTAAAGAGAAACGCACATTTCAACATTTCTGTATGCAATAATGATAGCACATTAAGCATTATTTAAAATGTTATAGGGAATACCAAAATCTAAAAATACCCAAATAATTTAGCTTGCTTTCTACAAACAATATATATAATGAAAGAATATATAATAATGCACACATATCTCACTAAAAGAATTTGACAACAGCTATAAAAAATCATAAATAATCATAAACATAGTGCACCTTAGAAATAAGTACAAAAAACTACTAGAGTTTTTTCTACCTCCTTAATTGCTTTTTAAATGTGTGTATATAAATATATTTCTATTTTAAAACTATCGCATTCCTGTATTCTTAGGAAACCTTTTATATGTACTTGATTGGAACCTAATACTATGTAAATAAAGATGAAACGTATATATTCTCCATTCATACTTCTTACTTTTAAGAAATACTCTTAAACTTTTTATGGAATAAACATAAATAGAAATAAAAATAGTTATGATTTAATGATCATCTTTTCATAGCCAAATGTTTTAGAACACAAGAAATAGAAATGTGTTCGTTAAGTCCTGGATAGAAGCAGGCAGCAGTTCTTATTTGCCAAAAAAGCTCCTCCTTTTCGAGGAGAATTTGCCAAGGTCGCCAATTTGGGTCATCATTAATATGGTTCAAAACTGAAAATCTAAATAGGTGGTCAGGAAATTCTATGATGTGGCAAGCTAAAGCATTAGTTAATTCCTTTTTGGAGATGGCATAAATATGTTCGTAAATTCGCTGCTTCAATCTACGCTCAGTTTTTCCAATGTAGAAAGCCTGGCATGCCATACAGCTTGCCACATAGACCACTGTTTTAGATTGACAGTTGTATTTGCCCTTAAATTTATACTCCACATTATTGATTTTAACAGTGGTACCTTCCCGAACATATTTACATTGTCTACATGAACCACATTTCTTCATGCCCAAGTTTTGTGTTCTCAAACCGGACCTCCCCCCCTCCAAGAGGGTTTTTAGGTTGACTCCCCTTCTAAACGTAATCTCAGGTTGCATTCCAAAGGTATTGCGTGCCATTTTGTCATCTAAAAGTAATAACCAATTTTTACAAAGAATATTTCTAATAAAATGATGGTCTATCGAGAAAGTGCACATAAACCTTGAATTAAATGTAATCTGGCCAGTAATGTTCTTATCAATCCCATTCTCACTTGCCTCATTAAGTTGAATAGGAAGTTGTCCCCTTAGAATAGGCCTGAAATGGCCAATATTCCGCTTGTGAACCACTTCTGTTGTGATCTCATTAACTAAATCGGATGGATATCCTCTATTACGAAACATCTCATTGAGGTTTTTACATTCTATTAAGAAATCATCTTCATCTGTCACCATCCTAGCTGCCCGTACCATCTGCCCTTTCATGACAGCTTTCTTTTGATGGTACGGATGGCAGCTAGAATAGTGCAAAAAAACATTAGAATACGTAGGTTTTCTAAATATGCTACTTTTAAATCTATGATGCAGCTTGTCTTTTTGCAACCAAATGTCTAGAAAACTAATGTCAGAATCGTTGACCTCATAAGTGAACTCCAAGAAGTCTTTCATCTTAGAGATTGTTGTAATAAACAGGGGGATATCATCTACGCTACCTTTCCATAACAAAAACATGTCGTCCTGGTATCTAGTATACCAGGCGACATGATTTTTGAACATGGAATCGTGGAATAACAATGTATTTTCCCATTGTGCCATGATGCAATTTGCATAGGCCCCCCCCCCCCACAGGATGAGCCCATGGCTACCCCTGAAGTTTGTAAATAGGTACGCCCTTCGAACTCAAAAAAATTACACGTAAGAACTAATTCCAACAGTGTTTCTACTAAGTAAATAATGTTGTCACTAACTTTCCTAACTTCGAGAAATTCCCTAATCCATTGTAGTCCGACCCCATGTGGGATCATGGTGTAAAGGTCCTTCACATCAATAGTTAGCAAGGAATGTTCAGAGTCAAAGGGAATTTTATTGATTTCCCCTAAAAAACTCCAGGAGTCCTTACAAATCTGTGGCTTCTTATCAATAAGTGGTTTCAGCAAGTTGTCTATATATTTGGCACAAGCACTTAAAATCGAAGCTTAATGTGCTATCATTATTGCATACAGAAATGTTGAAATGTGCATTTCTCTTTAATTTTGTATCAATGATTACCAGAACACTTTAGGTTCCATACCCATTTAACGACGTGCAATAAGAATACTACATCTCAATGAGTACCACAGTACTTTAGGTTCAATACCTATTTAATCAAACACAATAAGAACATTACATCTCAATGAGCACCAGAGTACTTAAGGTTCCAAAATCACTTAACCAGGTACAATAAGAATGCTACAACTCAGTGAATGACAGAGTACTTTAGGTTCCATAACCATTTATGCCAACTACATGAAGAGAGACATGACTTTTAGGACTAGGTGTCTCAGGCAGGTATGCCCCTAGCAGCATTTTACTTTCACCTAGGATGATGCCTCAATAAAAACAGAAAATGATTGACTTCAATAATTGGCTTATCTTCTGGTGTAATTCTAAGGGGATCCACTAACTGTTAGCCTGGGACAACATGATCGGCAGACCTCAATGCTTTGCCAGACATGGTCTTCATCTGTCACCTCTGGGATGTCGACTACTGGCCAAGGCTCTTGCCACCTCCATAGTGCCTTTTTTAGGCAGGGTCTCAAGAACAAAATTCCTAACGTAAAAACTCCATCTAAAAACAATCTCCAGGTTATGCTGTTAAATGCTAGGAGTCACAACATGAAACTGCATTCATTGGAAGCTGTCCTCAGCTTGGAAGAAGCAGACATTTATGCAGTCATGGAGACCTGGTTCAAGGTTGTGGAGAGGACCCCAGCTATACTAGGTTACACCACTTAACCATGCTCAGACCTGAAAGTGAAGGTGTGAAAACTAAGGGAGGCGGTGTATGAATATTCATTAAAGATAAATACACCCTCAGATTGGTTAAACAATATGACTTCCTGGAGACACTTCAGGTGCAATTAACTGTTGGTAGGACACCTATTCAAGTCACTGCCACCTACAGGACCCCTTCCATGAATAAGGACACCCACACTGACTATTTGGATCTATTTGAGTCAATCAAGATACAGCCAAACACCATGGCTTTGGGCAAAGTTAACTACCCATCCATTGACTGGGTAAATTACTCATGCTCAAACTCATTTGCCCAATGATTCCTGGACTTCCTTAACTCCAATACCCTGGACCAGCTGGTTGACACCCCCACAAGGGGTGCCAACATCCTGGATCTGGTGCTCACCAATATGGGGGACCACTGTAGCACCCCGACTGTGAGGTCCTCCCTGGTGAGATCTAACCACAAATCAGTCTCTTTCAAAGTAACTATCACACCTAACCCCCCCCCCCACCCAGCAGCAACTAAACTAAAAAAACTTCTCTAAAGCAGATTATAACCTCTTACTGGATGGTATAAATAGCTTCACTGCACCTCCTCCCTCAGATGAAACTGGCATCTATGCTAAGCTCTACATCAATGTTTTATACAAGCACCTGTATAACTACATTGACTCAGCCATACCTGATAGGACCAAAACGAGCTCCTCAAGGAAGAGCAAACCTGCCTGGTGGACAACCACCATTAACAGGGTTTAGAATAAAAGGAAGAAATTGCTGTCTAAGAGTAAGAGGGAGTGAGCCCTCTTAAACTGGAAACACTCACTCCTCAGCTTAAGAAAATACGACTTCTTATGAAGTCCTCCAAAGGAACTATGACTCCAAATTAGCTTCCTCAACAAAGGACAACCACAATGCATTCTATAGTTATGTCTGTAACCTAAAAGGAAAGGCCCAGATATGTGCAGAAGTGGTAGTTAATAATACCACATATACTGAGCCTGTGGGCATAGCTAACCAGCTGACTGACAGGTTCTGTCCAAACTTCAATCCCCTGTCCCCACCACATGTACTCCATGACATCCCTACCACCTGTCCCCTACCTTGTATCTCCAAAGTGCAGGTATTAAATGCCATCTCTAAGGCCAAAAATACAGCATCTGTTGGACCTGAGAACATCCCAAGCTGCATTCTACATGGGCTCCAACATGAATTAACAACACCATTGAGTATTCTTTTCAATTATAGTCTAAGCACTGGCTTTGTATTGGCTGAATGGAAAACAGTCACTGTTATTTGCAGAAAGGTGGTTCTTCCACTGACCCAGGAAACTATAGACCTATTAGCCTGACTAGCCTTATCTGCAAGGCCATCATGGACCTTATCAACAAAGATATAGGTAATCTCCAAACACTTGACCCTACTCAGTTTGGATTTGTCAAAGGGAGATCATGCCTGTTAAACCTGGTGGACTTCTGTGAGACAGTTACAAAGGCTTTGGATGAGAGAAAATCTGTACATACAGCCTACCTGGACTTAGCCAAGGCATTTGGCACAGTCCACCACTTAGGCATCATTGACAAACTTACCCAACTAAGTATCAACTCTTATTTTGTTAGACTGGTCTGTAAGTGGCTCACTGATATAACTCATATAGTCAAAATAGGGGAATCAACCTCCAGCAGCAGACCTGTAACCAATGGTGTTCCATGGGGATCAGTCTTGGGACCTCTATGGTTTGGATTCTATTTCTCCGAAGTACAAGCAAAAACTAAAGGTATATGGCTAACAAAGTTTGCTGATGACTCCAAAATGGGAGTGGTCATAGAATCTCCAAATTATGTCAGCATCCTACAAGAGGGTCTTACACAAACAGATGATTGGTACCAAAGTCATGGCCTTAAACTCAATGGAAAAAAATGTATTATCATTCCTTTTGATAAAAGCGAAGTTCATGCTAACTACCACATCAATAGCAACATCTTAAGTACGCACTCAGTGGTGAGAGAGCTGGGCACACAGGTTGACAGCAACCTTACCTTTGACCACCATGTCTCTACAGTGGTAAGAAGGCCATTCTATATTGCTCATCTCATAAGTAAGGGCATTGCCTCCAGAAAAAAGGATGTTATACCCTCCCTGTACTCTTCCCTCATCAGACCAATAATTGAGTACAATTCCCCTTTTGGTATGTGCCTTTCTAAGCACCTGCAGCAAGTGGGGAAACCACAAAGGTTCCACACAAGAAAAATTCAAGGTCTTTACCATCTGTCCTATGGGGATCGTCTGAAATCACTGTCACTTTATTCTGTTTCATACAGACTACTCAGAGGTGATCTTTGTCTTGCATATAAGGCAATCTCTGACCCTACATTATTAGAAATGCTTCATAGCAGAAAGTCAAATGGTATATGGTTTTCTTGCTCTAAAGACCTTAACCTGGTATGTGACATTAATAAAACCTGATGGAGGGACAGATTTGTCTCCCAGAGGTTACCACACCTTTGGAACAGACTCTCACTTCATGTCAACCAGGGCACCTCATTGGCCCTCCTCAAACGCATTCTGGACGAATGGCTGGGTGACCGTAAATTCACCCCAGGGGTTCCACCTGTGTCTCTCTTAGACAGGGGCAATAGGTGATGATCATGGAAATAAGGGAAGCAACTTAGCTAGGCTTGTGAGGACCCTAGGGCCTTTAGCCTAGTAACTTCCTATGATCCGATGATCCTATTTAAAAACGTACAATAAGAACACTATGTCTCAGTGAGTACCAGAGCACTTCAGGTTCCATATCCATTTAACCAGGTAAAATAAGAATACTACAGCTCAGTAAATGACACAGTACTTTAGGTTCCATGCCCATTTAACCAGGTACAATAAGAACACTAAATCTCAATGAGTACCAGTATACTTCAGGTTCCATACCCATTTAACCAGATATGATAAGAATACTATCCCTCAGTGAGTGGCAGAGTACATTAGGTTCCATTCTATTTAACCAGGTACAATAATAACACTAAATCTAAGTGAGTGACAGTGTACTTTATGTTTCATACCCATTTAACCATGATACAATTACTGAACCTCAGTAAGTAACAGAGTACAGAGTTCAATATCCATTTAACCAGGTACAATAAAAACATTACAGCAAAGTGAGTACTAGATTACTGTAGGTCTGATATCCATTTAACCAGATCTAATATGAAAACTACATCTCAATGAGTACCAGAGTACTTTAAGTTCCATACCCATTTAAACGGATATAAAAAGAATACTAAATCTCAGTGCGTACCAGAGTACTTCGAGTTCCATATAAATTTAACAAGGTACAATAAGAACCATACATCTCAGTGATTGACAGAGTACTTTAGGTTCCATATCCATTTAACTAGGTACAATAAGAATACTACATCTCAATGAGTGGCAGAGTACTTTAGGTTCCATACCCATTTCAACTGGTACAATAAGAAACTACATTGCAATGAGCACCAGAGTACTTTAGGTTCCATACCCATTTAAACAGGTACAGTAAGAACACTATAGTTCAGTGAGTAACAGAGTACTTTAGTTTCCATACCCATTTAACTGGGTACATTAAGAATACAACATCTCAGTGAATAACAGAGTACTTTAGGTTCCATACTGATTTAAACTAGTAAAATAAGCACCCTACGTTGCAATGAGTATCACAGTACTTTAGGTGCTATACCCATTTAACCAGGTACAATAAGAGGACTACATCTCAATGAGTGACATAGTGCTTTAGGTTCCATACTAATTTAACCAGGTACAATAAGAACACTACATATCAGTGAGTACCAGATTACTTGAGGCTCCATGCCCATTTAACCAGGTACAGTAAGAACAGTACAGCTCATTGAGTGACAGAGTACTTTAGTTTCCATGCCTGTTTAACTGGGTATATTAAGAATGCTACATCTCAGTGAGTGACAGAGTCCTTTAAGTTCCATACCCATTTGACCAGGTGCAATAAGAAAACTACATCTCAGCAAATGACAGAGTATTTTAGGTTACATACTCATTTAACCAGATGCAATAAGAATACTACATCTCAATGAGCAACACAGTATTTAGGTTTCTTCCCCATTTAACCAGGTACAATAAGAGCACTACATCTCAATGATTGACAGAGTACTTTAGGTTCCTTCCCCATTTAACCAGGTACAATAAGAGCACTACATCTCAATGATTGACAGAGTACTTTAGGTTCCTTCCCCATTTAACCTGGTACAATAAGAGCACTACATCTCAATGATTGACAGAGTACTTTAGGTTCCTTCCCCATTTAACCTGGTACAATAAGAGCACTACATCTCAATGATTGACAGAGTACTTTAGGTTCCTTCCCCATTTAACCTGGTACAATAAGAACATTGCAGCTCAGGGAGTGACAGAATACTTTAGGTTGCAAACCCATTTAAACAAGTACAATAAAAATACTACAGCTCTGTGAGTACCAGATTACTCTTGCTGACAGAGCTCTGGACTGATCTCTGGAGCTATGAGGTGACAACCCGTCTATTTAATACTGCGCCACATGCAGAACAGTATTTTTGCAAGAAAACATGACAAATCCACACACTTCTACTCAAGGAAACACTGACAAATTTATCAACAAAATCAACTAGATTAAAAATACCATTGGCAATTATTTTAGACCTAAAAGCTTTGCCTTTATTCAGACTTCAAACAAAAAATAACTAGCAATTCTGCCTTCCAAGCTTATAATGCAAATATTTCTCCCAACATACTTCAAAATCATTACCAACAATTCCAAGAATCAATAGGAAGATAAAAACAATTATCCTGTAAGACTACTACTTTTAAAATAACTTCACATCAGTTTATACATATAAGAGATGTTTATAATAAATATAGTAAATACCTCATAATAAATATTCCATTATTAATTTATTACTAATTCCTTTTCTCTGTAAGGTCTCAAAAGCAAAAATCAACCAGGCTTCTTTTCTTATTAGGATCTCAGAGATATTTAAAACTGTTTCCGAATATCAACAAACATAAATAAGAAAGAATTTTAAAGCTCCTCAGTCTTTATTATGTTTCTCAACACAGTGTGAAAGGACTAGTTGTAGGAACATTTTAAATATTTCTTGTATGTTGTATTCTTTTCCTCACCTGTCACATCATGTGACCTACATATACATTTTCACATGAACATTTCAGCCCATACACTACTGCCCTTTGTTTACAATTTATACTATTCACAGCTTTAAAAGTTTGTTTTGTTGTGGACGTTTACTTCGTTTGTTCTTTTATTCACAGCTTTAACATGATGATCGTTAATAAGCAAATTCTGAGTGTTACATAGTAAGTGGAAACTGAACAACCCTTACATTTTCAGTCATTTGTTTTCACCCATAATGTAAAATATGTATTAAGTGATCTCCTGCATTAGGTGCATTCCAATACAAGATTTTCAGATTAATAAATTTCATGGGGTTTTTTCAAAATACACAATAAGCTCTTTGCAAACTGTGCATAACATGTAATAAAATAAACATCTAGATACTCCTAGGATGTCTGATCTCTGCATAGCTTAGGTCTACACCAACAATTTTCCCTTGTCAAGCACCTTTTTCAAGGAAGAGGACAACTGAACACCTGAACAACCCATAAAATTAAGTCTTTGGACAATTTCCTAGGCCACCTGGTTAAACTCCTGATCCTTGGTGCATAATCCCCTACATAAAGGAAATATTTTTAAGTCCAGCATACTTGACAATGGTGTTTTGAATCTAACACTTTTGCAAAAAAATGACCTTCCACCAGCATTAGCTGGTTACTTAGTGTTAAAAGATGAACCAAAGAGCTGCAAAGTCAAAACTGTCCATTGGAATATCTGACCACACAGATAAAGTAGGTCTTGGAATTTACATTTGCACTAAAAGCAATGAGTGAATATCTTAGTTGGAGTTTAGGAATGAGCCCTGCTACTATGAGGTAGATGCTGTACCCAGAGAGCTTCCACTGAGAACACTTTACTTATGCAATGAATGCCGGCCTGAAAACATTGAACACTGGTTTACAATTTAGGACTAAATCTAGGAGCTTTAGTGCCAGTTCATTAGCTACCAGGCTATCTTGCCTCTGCTATGATCATGATATACCTGTTGACATATAAAGAAGTACAGCAATTATACCAACAGGCAACACCACCATATAAGCATAAGAATATGCATGGTTATATACTGAGACAACTCAGTTACAACTCATGTTACAACTGCCTCATGTACACAGACAACCCTCTCCTCCTACCACAAAACACGAACATATGCGAGAGATACAATTATACAACCAAACTGGAGGCTAAGGTCTCTCCACCCAAGACTGGAACAGAGAGTCATGAGGAGAAGGTTAACACTTGCCCCACACCTCCAGCCTTAAATAGACCTACTAAACCAGCACTGGCAAAAAATACACATAAATACACTAAATCATACTTGGAAGCTCTAAATAAAAACCTGCAAAATCATCCGAGAGCTCCAAAGCAGACACCCAAAAAAACCTGCACCTCCCGTCACAAACCAGACAACACATAAAACACAAAATCAATGAGCTGCACAATCACAGCCCTTAAGGCGAAATAACATACCTAACACACTAGTAATAGGTGACTCTATAGTCAGGCGCATTGACGTCCCACTCACTAGGCTGGACAAGGAGAAGGTTACTGTTAGCTGCCTGTCGGGAGCCAGAATCCGTCACATAACACAAGCACTCAGGTCACTCCAGAGCAAGTACAAATATGACTCTGTCGTTGTTCATGTTGGTGTGAATAACCTGAGATATACCTCCCTGGACTACATGAAAAGAGGCATGGAAGAGCTCTCTGATTATGTAGCCCAGGCAGGTATGACCCTGACCATGAGTAGCATACTGCTCTCACCAAGAATGATACCTCAGTATAAAGAAAAAATTATCAATTTCAACAATTGACTAAGCTTCTGGTGTCATTCAAAGGGGATCCAGTGTCTGTCAGCCTGGGACGACATGCTCGACAAACCACATTGCTTCACAAGAGACGGCTTGCACCTGTCACCCCTAGGCTTTCAAATACTGGCCAAGGCTCTTGCTGCCCCCATAGTGCCTTTTTTAGGCAAGGCTCAAAAGTCAAACCCACCTCCATAAACAGCACAAAAAAAAATGAGTGTTATGCTACTCAATGCCAGGAGTTTAAATCTCAAAATGCATGCGCTCGAAGCACTCCACAGTATGGAGAATGTCAACATTTGTGCAGTAACTGAAACCTGGTTCAAGGCTCCAGAGAGCACTCCAGCACTACCGGGCTACAACTCATACCACACATTTCGGTCACAGAACACGGACTGAAACACAAAAGGAGGGGGTGTATCCATATTAATCAAGGATACCTACACCTCCAGGTTAGTGGAGCAGCATGAAACCTCTGAGATCATCCATGTGCAACTAACATCGGGCAAATCTGCAATGCAAATTATGGCCTGCTACAGATCACCCTCCATGACCCAGGACCACCACTCTGCCTTTCTGGAGACAGTGGAAATCATGAAGGTCCTACCGAAAACCCTGATATTGAGCAATTTCAATTACCCTACCATTAACTGGGAAAACTACTTGAGTACAAACTCCCAGGCTATACCTGGTCATCACCAACATGGGCGACAGGTATTCTGCACTGGAGGTCAACCTGTCACTGGTAAAATCAGATCATAAACTAATCTGTCTGGATGTACACACCCCACCACCACCCCCAACCAAGGAAACCACAGTAAAAAACTTTTCTAAAGCAAACTTCACCTTACTTAAGACAGAGGTGGTAAGTTTCACAGCCCCCATGCTAAAGGATACCGCTGCCCAAGATGCAAAATCCTTTACAAATGCACTCTATGAGCAACTACAAGGATACATGGATCATGCCATCCCTAGCAAAACCAAGACTCACTCCCCTAAGAGAAGAAAACCAGTCTGGTGGACCCCTGCCATAAACAGGTTATACAATAAAAGGAGGACACTAGTTCAGAAAAAAAGCAAATCCCAAGAAGGAAAGACATCCCTGATCAGTATCAGTAAGAAACTAAGGTCCCTCATAAAATCATCCAAGGCTAACTTCGAAAGAAAAATAGCCAAGGATTCGAAAGATAACCACAAAGTCTTCTTTAGCTATGTCAAGAATCTAAGTGGCAACCCGCAGATATGCTCTGAGCTAGTGAAAAATAGCACAAAATATACTGAACCTACTGATATTGCCAAAATCCTGGCAGACAGATTTAGTGCACACTTCACCCCCCTCTCACCTCCAAAAGGGCCCACAACAATACTGGAAAAGTGTAGTGTCCCAGAAATCACAGACGCACAGGTGAAAATAGCCCTTTCAAAAGCCAAAAACACAGCATCAATGGGGCCAGATGGTGCCCCAGGATGCATCTTGCACGAACTACAGAACAAACTAATGCCCCATCTAAACATGCTGTTCAACCTCAGCCTCTCCATAGGCTACATGCCCATAGAATGGCATACAGCAGTGGTTATTCTGCTCCACAAAGGAGGGGCCACAATTGACCCTGGTAACTATCACCCCATAAGCCTGACTAGCCTGGTCTGCAAGGCTATGGAGCGCATCATCATGGAACCCATTAACAAAGACATTGGGAACCTCCAAACACTTGACCTGACCCAGTTCGGCTTTGTTAAGGGCAGATCATGCCTACTAAACCTGGTTGACTTCTTTGAGACAGTCACCAAGGCCATAGACGAGGGAAAGGTGGTTCACACAGCCTACCTTGACCTCACCAAGGTGTTCGACACCATTCCTCTCAGGTATTATAGAAAAACTCACCAGCCTGAACATAAACCACTATGTCACAAGATGGGTTGCCTACTGGCTTACAGACAGAACTCACACAGTAAGAATAGCAGGCTCTAGGTCCGGCTCTAAACCAGTCACAAGTGGTGTCCCACAAGGCTCGGTCCTGGGACTCCTACTGTTCAGCATATACTTCTCAGAAGTACAGGCAAACACAGGAGGACTATGGCTAACCAAGTTCACTGATAACTGCAAACTGGGAGCCATAATTGACTCTCCGGCTGACACGGACATCCTCCAGAAAGGCCTTACTGAGATGGACACCTGGTGTCTAAGTCATGGCCTCAAGCTAAATGCCAAAAATGCATAGTCATCCCATTTGGGAAAAACAAATCACCCACGAATTACCACATAGGTGGCAGTCCCCTTAATACAGAAGAGGTAATAAGAGATCTGGGGACCCAGGTAGATAGTAATCTCTCCTTTGACAATCATATTGCCAAAGTAGTTAGGAAATTCTTCTATGTGGCCCATCTAATTACTAAAGGGTTTGCACCTAGAAATAAAGAGGTTATAGTGCCCCTCTACTCGTCACTCATCAGACCCATCATAGAGTACAATTCCCCATTTGGGATGTACCTCACAAGACACTTCCAACAGCTGGAAAGACCACAAAAGTACCTCACCAAGAGGATTACTGGCCTCAAACATATGTGCTATGCAGCCCGACTGAAAAAACTCCGGCTGTACTCATTAGCATATCGCTTACTCAGAGGTGATCTCTGCCTGACTTACAAAGCTATTTCCAACTCAGAATTGATGGACATGCTCCACCTAAAGAAATCCAAGTCACTGCGAGCCATGTGCTCTAGTGAACTAAACCTCGCCACAACAATAAATAGAACATGCTGGAAGGATAGATTCCTGTAACAGAGACTCCCCATGCTTTGGAACAAAATTCCTATCTATATTAGGCAGAGCCCCTCACTAACACTCTTCAAGAGAAACCTTGATGAGTGGATGGGTAACAGAAAATATATCCCTGGGATCACTTCATTGGCTCTGCTTGACAGAGACTCAGTTAATTAATCAATGGGCGGCAAAAGCTGACACACTCTGGCTAGGCTTATAAATGCCCTCAGGCAGATAGCCTAGTACCTACCTATGAACCTATGAACCTATGAACCTATGAGACCTAAAGTTAACACCACACAGGTATGGCAATGCACATGGGTATATGGAACAGAACTCTTTCTGAGTAGGTACCAACAAAAACTTGCCACCATGTAAATATGTGTTTATTGCTTTTATGACATCACAGTGTAGCTAAGTATAGATAGTACCTAGTTTGTGTCTTTGTTGTTTGCAGATGATGATGATGATGATGTTGTGCTCTTGGCCACAAATGACTGTCATCTCCTGTGTGCACTGGGATGTTGGGTGTAAAGTGCCAGGGATGAAAATCAGTGCCTCCAAAAGTAAAGGTCATGGTCTCTCTCTCCCCCAGCAGGGAGAGGATTTGATTTTGCAGGTGGTGGGATTTCAATATTTTGGTGACTTGTTCCCAAGTGAAGGTACTAAGGGGACTGCCCTGTGCTGGGGTGCAGTTGTGGAAGTAACAAGTGTTATACCAGACTGGGAGGGTGGAATGAATGCTGTGTTGTAGTATGAAGCTTGAAATGTACTGGTCATTCTATGACCCCCTTCCTCAAGTATGGCCTCAGCTTTTGTTGAGGAGCAAGAGGATGATATCATGGATACAAACTTCAGAAGTAAGGCTCCTTAAAGGAATATCTGGGCTCACGCACTGTTATACAGCAATGAGACCAGCAATCTAGAAGGATCCTGGAGTACAGATTCTGATCCACTATGATGAGGGGATGCAGGTGGGGTTCTTTGGCCACTTTGTGAAAGTCCTCCCTAGGTGCTTCTGATAGGCAGCAGGCACAACCCAGCAGACTGCAACTCAGGAGCAGAACCAGGACATGATGGAGGTTTTTGTTTTTCTCGTAGCTTCTCTCAGAATGCCTTAAGATTTCACAGAATAGCCTAAAGACTGTGGCTGGTAAAAGGCTTATTATGACTTCCTTTTTTATGTATAAGCACACTAAAAGAAGCAGTTTTACAAATAAATAGATTTTGTTTCTTTTTGTATCTAGTTTTAGTCAGTAAGATCAAAGAGTATGATCTGAGATATATTGTATTTTAAAATCACACATGAAGATATAACATTCAGAGCCAGCAGCTACACGCACTGTAAAGATAATAAATAAATGGTACTAACATCAAAGTGGTAAATTCATAACTCTCAATGTCTTTACTTTAAAAACTAAGACAACTGTAAAACTAATCAGAGACAAATACACCAGAAATCAGGAAATGTTTTTAAATACTGGTATTGTGTAGTTAAAATGAGATCTAACCAAATAAAGAAATGCTTGTGTCAGGACCACCACAAGAAACAAAGGGTACTGATATGCCTGTGTTTTTTAAGAAACCAAAAAAAGAAGAACAAAGGCAAGCAATTTGGTAAAGTGGGAAGTGTTAAACAAAATTGTCCAAATGAAAAACAAATCACAATTCCACACAACGCGAATGCAGACTTCTTTTACTGAATAAATATCGAAACAAAGCTTTCGGATAAAACAATCCTTCATCAGTGTTATAAATACAAGAAATTCAATACTCAGTATATACACACTTAATCACATGACACAGCCATCCTATCACAACAGATAAACATTCAATTGCAAAGTTCACATTTAAAGTACTCAATTGCTAAATTTAAATATCCTAAAATAAAGCATGTAGGGAATGAGGCGATGTAAAACTATTACTATAAAGATATACACCCCACACCTATATTCACAACTACATGTCAATATATACTTTTCTAAAAAGCATTAATACAATATTATACATTTCTCTGTCTTAATTTTAAAATTGGTTTAATTGTAATATGTTTATTTATACCCGGGGGAACATCTGCCTGTAGACGTACAATCCATTAATATTCCTTCACATCTAGTCTATTAATAATATCACCACGCCGTATATTAGGTTTCAGGATTTCTATAACTCTGAAACTAAAGTCATGACCAATACCTTGTTCTTGAATATGTTTCGTTAATGAATTACTTTCAATCCCTCTACATATATCAGATTTATGCTCCAGAATTCTATCACGTAGTCTTCTGGAGCATTTCCCTACATAGAAAGCCAAGCAGGCAGTGCAGGTTGCAAAGTATACCACTAAAGTAGTGTTACAAGTGGCCATACAAGTGAAGGAATAATTTCTTTTCATTGTTGCGACTTTCGGCTTTTCCCGGTTAGGGGTCGCCACAGCGGAACTCCGGTCCGCTAATGATTGGTAGTTGATTTTTACGTGCCGAGTTACCAGCCCTGATGCACAACCTTCAATGAAGGTACGCCCATTCACGCATATCTCCACGTAGAAGACGCTCTAGCTGAGAGTTGAACCGGACAGCGTCTTACAGATGTAAAAAAATCTGTCAATTGACAGATGTTCACACAACATGAGCAATTATGACATGGTATTGTCCCTTTCATCTTAAAGTCAATATTTTTTGATCGATTAAAAAGAAAATCCTTATAACATAAACGTTGTTTTAAATTTTCTGAATTCTTATAACATAATAAAGGTTTTTTAGTTAACCATTTTTTACGTCCTGGGATAGAACTAAGTATATCCCAGTTCTCTCGAACAATACTTTCTATACCCTCAGTGGCCCTACTATATGTCATAGCATACCTCAAAGACTGAGACTTATGTGGTGCATTATTGATATCTGTCCTAATCCCAGAATCTGAAAAATATGGTTTAGCGACACTTTCTCTTAACGATATGATATCTTGCTTAGTATTATTTAACTGATTAATATCATATCCTCTGTCCTTAAAATCATTTGTCATTTCTTCCATTTGTTCAATACATTTCCCCGTTCTTGTATTTAACCTACTAACCCTCATGTATTGGCTCTTAGGTACACTCTTGAATACATGTCTAGCATGCATGCTATTCATATGCAAATACTTATTGGCATGCATTTCTTTCCTATATATACTTGTATCTAATTCACCTCCAGCTAACGTGATACATACATCTAAATAATTAATCATTGATGGAGATATATTCATTTGAAACTTCAAAAAGTTTGTTGTTTGCTCTAAAAACATTTTAAAGTCCTGCAATTCTCTTTCACTGCCACTCCAAATGAGAAAAACATCATCCACAAAACGCAAATAAAAAAGTATTTTATGTGCATACGTGTTTGATCACCATAGACATTCATCTTCTCCCATTTACTTAGGGTTAAATGGGTTTAGGTGTTTGCTACTGCCGTGTCCATAGCCATACCAGAACACTGATGGTATATATCACCATTAAAAATAAAAATATTATTTTCCAAGACAAGTTCTAACATTTCACATAGAGTGCATACTTCTCTTATTGTATATTTTCCACTCTCATCCAAAAGTTCCCTTATTTGATCAACACCATATGCATTCAGAATTACATTGAATAAGGATTTTATGTCTAGAGTAGCAAGCAAGACATTAGGATCTAAACAATTACTCCACCATCCATATAATTTTTGAAGAAAGTGACCTGTGTCCTTAATGTAACTCCTAACATTCATAAGATGGCAACTCAATCTATTCTGCAGGTATACCAATAAAGGCTCCATTATCCACCCTTTACCAGACACTATAGGTCTCATTGGTGGTCTGTCGGGTGATTTATGGACCTTAGGCAATCCATAAAGTATAGGAATAGTTGGACAGGTCACTGTAAGAAAATTAAAACTTTCACTGTCTATATCATTCATCAGCTGAAGGTCATAGATACACATATTTATTTTACCAATAATATTATTCACTTCTCTTTCCCCAATGACCTTAAATGTCTGAGTATCAGCCACTAACTCATTCATGGCTTCTATATAATGGGATGAATCCATTACAATAATATGCCCACCCTTATCAGCTTCTTTAATAATAATGTGTTCATTTTGTTGTAATGCTTTCATGCTATGTCCCTTTGAAGTTTATTTTTCTTAGTTGTTTCCAATAGTTTGTCTAAGTCAGTTACATGTATTAACATATCATTATATAGCGAAATGCAGCTATTAAATAAAGCGGAACTAGATACTTCTTGTTCCAACGTTTCTATTTCCTTGCATAAATCATTCTCAATTTTCAAGAAAAAGTCATTCATCAGGGTCATGTACTTAAAACCTAGCTGTATATTAAGTTATTGTCATTGTTTTAATAGTTCAGGATATGTATTGCCATAGGATGGCATATTAAACACTCGTAGAACTCTCAGTATTAAACCCAGCTCCAAGTATGCCATAAAACTAAATCGCTGCCACTGTAGTTTTTTAAAAGATTTTACCTTTCGTTCCAACAGTTGGATACGTTGTACAAAATCATCCTTCTGGCCTTTTTCAACCGGCACATTAGCATTCCCAGCATGATTTAAATTATACTGCTTACGATCCAACAAGGAATTCTCACGTTGTATAATAGAGTTAAGGGACCTTCCCTTCAATAAAGATGTATCATCATGCCTATGTTTTTTCTCAACCTTTTTCAAGTTAGTGTTTCTTATATATATATATATATATATATATATATATATATATATATATATATACATATATATATATATATATATATATATATATATATATATATATAAAAATCTTTCTCCTCTACCTGATCAATTCTGCCAGCTCCGTTTCAAGTTGCACTTTTGCTGCTGTTGTTATTTTGGTGCTCGGCTGCTAGCATCCTTGCACTGCACCTCCTCCACTTCTGCACCACCTCCTTTCTAACTCTTGCATGCTTTCTGTCTTGCTGTAATTGCTAATATCACATTCCTGTGTAGCTATACTAGCTTTCCTCTCTCTATGCCATTTTGCCTCTTTCTCACACCCTTACCCATAAGCCTGGAGTACTCCATCCTTGATCTTTCCCATTGTTTGTTTACTCCTTCAGTTTGCTATCAGTCTTCTAATGCATCATCATGCTAAACTAATTCCAGCATTTAAAAAGACAATCTCTATCCAACTAATTTTTAATGTTTGCTCTGCCTTAACCATTATGAAAATATTTTGTGAGAGTGGTCCACTCCAGAGATACATTTTCAAGGGGTCCATATTTAAGCAACTGGAGAAGACTTCATCAAAATAATATTCAAATAGTAAAAGGGGGTTAACAATCCTATGGATATGATCCTTAAGGAGAATAACAATAACCATACAGAATATTATATTCATGAAGTAGCAGAAAGTATTCTAAGAATTAAGCTAACACAGAGATGAAGAAAGGAGATTCTACTGATAGGGATGACTGCAATTTGGGATACAGAGAATAGGCAAGAGGGGGGATGAACTAATTGGAGAAAACTGGCAAAGGAAATGGGTGGACAAAAGATTGAGAAT
>NC_056737.1:860246673-860351870 GCF_019279795.1 Protopterus annectens | reverse complement strand
AATACATCCCTCCTTAAAAATGCATATGAAATTCAACAGACATTAATAACTTTAAACCTTTAGCAATCTTATCTCCCCTCATCAAAATACTTGAAAAATGTATTCAAAAGCTATTGTTAGACTATCTCCTGCATGAAGAACTGCAGTCCCTTACACAACATGACTTCTGTCCTTCCCATAGTACTATCACTGCACTTCTAACCTATATAGATACTGTCAATAAAGTTAGAGATAATGACAAACAAGTCTCTTTTTTAAACATTTATAGACTTGTCTAAAGCCTTTGACACAGTTTGTCACAGCAAATGTCTACTTCAAAATGTCCTCACTAGGTTTCTCCCAGCCCACCCTTCTGTGGTTCAAAAGCTACCTGTGCAATAGGTATCAGTCAGTAAGGTGCCACTCCAAGCTCTCTCCTTACCTCCTAGTCACCACTGATGTATCACGAGGCTCTATCCTTGGTACCCTCCTCTTTAACATTTTCACGAACACCCTCTACACATGCACACAACAGGACTCACTAATATAATATGCAGATGATTCTACTCTCATTTGCACATCTGACAACATGGTACACCTCCCCAAAAATTACTCACGAAGGTTTAACAGCCACTGAAACATGACTTTATAACTCACAACTCATGATCAACCCAAAAAAGACCAAACTACTACTTTCTTTCCCAACTCTGTCTCTCATGAAAAAACAAAATTTAAAGTCCGCTCTCTTGATAATGCAACCATTGAAGTCATTTCTCATAGCAAACTATTATGGGTGATATTGGATGATAATCTTATATTTGACCTGCATATACATAATTGCATAAGAAAAACTCATCAAAATATAGGGATGCTTTATAAAGCCAAAAATATTCTCACTGGCACAACTAAAACTAAACTTACCACTACCTATCCCCCCCTACACACACACACACACACACACACACACACACACACACACACACACACACACACACACACACACACACACACACACACACACTTCTTTATGGTGCTCCAATCCTTACTAACCTCAAGGCTTCACAAAAATTAAAACTTGAACAATGCTATAGCAAAGATGCTAAATTTGCAGTAATTACCCCTTTCAAAACCCACCACTGTATAGACCTGAAAAGCCTAAATTGGTTAGAACTGACTCATTAATTAATATATACACAGCTTCTTACCACTTATAAAATTATCCAGCATCCATCTGCATGCCCAGCATTAAAAAACATTCAATACAACTATGTTCCCAGTTGGTCATTGTGATCCAGTGACCAAAACTCCTGGCTGGCTGCAAACCTAGCAGATCTGCTGGGCATTGTCTGGACTTGTATAAGGTTGCTAAGGCCTGCAACTACTTAGCTGTATCCATCAGGTCAATACCCTCCCTCCCATCTTTCAAAACCACTCTGAAAGACTTCCTAGCTAAAATCTGGCCCTGTTCTTGCTCAAAACTAGGACAAACTACATCCCTAAATGTGAACAAGTACCTTTTCATTCCTTACACTGCCTTACTCTTCTTTCTTCACTTACTTCCTTACTACTATCAAATTCTCTTCCCTGACATCCTCTCTAAATACACCATAAGCCTGTTTTTCCTTACTTCATATTGCCTTTCTTGTTTGTATTAGACTAACTTATGTTTCATTTCTCTACAAATTGTTTAAAATTTCTCTAAATATTAAATTATTGTCATATAACTTGTATCAGTTCTTAAATGCTTTTATATTATGTCTAATTTGTGATAATTATTTAAACTGTAGATGTTTTGGTTTTATTTTTAAAGAAGTAAAAAATAAATAAATAAATTAATAAAATTATTGTTCTTAAAACGTTTTGAAATAATTTGGAATTTTTCTCCCTGGGCATCTGCTGAAAATGGGCTTCTACCCAGTCACACTTTCCCAATAATCAAATGTCAGTAAGTTTCTTTGTGTCTTTCGGCTTTTTCCCGGTTAGGGTTCGCCACAGCGGAACTCCGGTCCGCTAATGATTGGTAGTAGATTTTTACGTACTGGCTTGCCGGGCCTAATGCACAACCTTCAACGAAGGAATGCCCATTCATGCATGTCGCTACACAGAAGACGCTCTATCTGGCAACGGGCAACGTCTAACTGTGAGGCGACAATGCTACCGCAGCACCACCACCGCAGTGTAATCAAATGTCAGTAATAAATAAATAAATTAATTAATTAAAGTGCTACGGATACAATAAAAGCTACAGAGGCTCTGTATTATACACTGTCTTAAAAGAGAGGCACTTGTACTAACTAAATTGTAATTGTTTAAAACTAAATAAAATTTAAAGAAAGAAAGAAACTTGGAGATGCAGAATTTGATAATACATATAACTGTTTGACTTACATATTTTGCTTATTCACTGGCACATATGTAAGAAAAGTTACTGCTCCTGCTTCAACAAAAACAAAATAAGTTCTTAGTTAAGTAAAATGCGATGAATTGTTTAATCCTTGACAGTCATCAAATTCTGTTTTCCATTTTATATTTATTCATTAAGTGGCTACGACTTACTAAACAAAAGTGACTGTTTTCAAGGATGGCCCAGGATTACTAGCATTGCTGTATAGTTACTCACTGTGTTAAGATGAGACAGAAAGAGTTCATCTCATTCCTACAGGATGAATGTCAATATCATCTCAAATATAGTAGCCTCTGCACTATTCTGACAAATCACTTTTGTATTTCCTGCTCTTGCCCTATTGACCAACTTTCATTCCCTATAAAAGTAAACACAAAAATGGGACTTGTGCAGTTGAAGCATGGTCAGTTTAAATGGAAATGCACTCTATAAAATATACCTGATGAAAGATTAATAAATGCCACATTTTAAGTTATTTATGACATTTTATGAAAATTCTTTGAGCTGTTAAGAAGCTTCATCTACAGCTGAGTGTACAGGGTTTGATTCCTTTCACCTCCATTTCCCTACTGTGTGATTCTGAAAAAGCCACTTAACTAGGCTCTCCTAGTTGCCTCTGAAAAAGGACAACTGTATCCACTGGGCTTACCTGGTTAACAAATGAAAAAAATAAAAGTTCCAAATATGAAAGTAAAATGTCGGCCTTTGTATGTGACTTGAACCCAACATTCATACACACACTCACACACACACACACACACACACACACACACACACACACACACACACACACACCACACACACACACACACCAATACAGTTGAAGACTCCCAGAAAACATTGATTAAATCACACAATATAAAAAAGAACAATAAGACTTGGAGTGAGACTTGAAACCAAAGCTTTTAAGAAGCCCTGCCTAGGTCACTGCCTCTGGTCTATCAATGAGGTCACTAAGATCCATATTTCTGCTCTTCTGTTGATTTTATTGCAGTGAGATTTTAAATAAATACAAGGATACATATATCCTACCTGTGAACAGTGCCTGCCTTCCATTTCTTATCCCTCCAAAAAGGTAGCGTTATCTTCTGTGTGCCATTCTGGTGTTAGGTTGGGATGAAAAGTAAAAGAACAAATGGCCATACACATATATTATAAAGCGGAAGGTCGTGGAGAAGAAACCAAACCACTTGTATAAAATCCACAAAGAGAAAAGAGGCTTCACAGAAAAGGAAAGAATAGGCAAAAACTCAATGGTAGAACCAAGTGCTCTTACATGGCAACACTACTTGATGTGGCACTATACCAGTGATGACACAAATCCTACCCAGACAGCCGCAGACAGCTACATAATGAGTGCAATGCTGGTGCTTTGCTATAATAGAAAGTGAACATAAATATGCACACTACTTCTGCAATGCTAGAATAACTACTTATTTTGAACTAATGACAACAGTGTCAATCCCCTTTTATCCACAGACAACTCCTGTACCCAGCAATTAACTTCAACTTTATTGACTGTCTATACCTCAGATGTGAGAATATAATAGAATAAAAATTGCAAAAGTTGGACACTTTAGTGTATTTTACCCCACCACACATGCACATACAGATGTAACTGCACAACTCTTATGTTTGATTGGGAACAAATGAATGAATGAATACATAAATAAATTTCCACATAACAGCCAAACCTTTTCTTAGTTCACTGCTATCAAAATACAGTGCAAACAATTGAAAACTCTCCCACCATAATCTTTACTTCTTATAACTCAGGAGGAAAGCTAAAAAATAATGGCAGACAAAGGACCATTGGCTTTCTGGAATAACAGGCTTTATATTAGCATGTTTTTTGAAGGCTATAAAGTCTGAAATACAAATGTCCAAAATCAGTATTTAGTGTCTGTGAACCTTCTTGATGTGCCAGAAAAAAAAAGAAACACAAACTTTATTAGGAGCAGACCAACATGACACAAAAATTTAGAAGCATTGTGAAAAATCAGAGACAGCTGAGAGCATCCGCACCCGTCCCCCCACCCAGATGTGACCATAGATTAAAGACACTTGTATGACTATACACCTCAAATCTTTGACTGCAATCAGACTAATGGATGCATGCATTAATAAATGCCATACAGAAATGGATCATGTCAGCTTACTGCTTTGACAAGATAGTGTGTAACTCACAACACCCACTATACTTCTTAACCTCTTACCTCACAGATAAAGGAGAAACCTAAAATAATGGTGGACAATGGACCAACTTGCTGGAGTAACAGGCTTTGTTTTTAAAGGTTGTTAAGTCTTAAAACTCGAATGTCATTTATGATGAGCAAACCAAAATATGATTAAAAATCAGAAACATTCTGTTGCAGTTAGGAACAGTTTAAGCATCTAACACACACAAGCACAATATTTGCATCAACATGCTTTTTCAAAACATTATGAACTATGAAACTCTATTCTCTGGCATTATTGACTAACTGTAATCCACAGTGATTTATCAAAATTTCATGAGGACAGGACAAATGTACAAGGCAAATCAAGGACTTTCAGAATAGCTTATAGCCATGTTTTCACAAAAAACTAAAATGTCCTACCTCAGGACAAACAATAGCTCTTTAAAATAATGTAGCCAAAAAGAAAAAAAAAAGTGTTATATATTATAAAAGCAGGAGTAACACTTTATTAAATCAAATACCGAGTTCTTTTGTCTTACGTTTTGTTATAAACTTTACCCTCATGAAGCCATAATAAAATGTAAGAGTAAAACACTAGTTGTTTTAATGAAGTGTTTCTTCTGCTCCTGCATTACACATTACACAACCCATTTTATCAATCTTTCACTCTGCCTTTTTTTCCTTTTTTTTTTTTGATTTTGGACAGTGCTGTAGCTGGGAGCTTTTTTGCACTATTTCAAAACAATGATCAGCTATGCCAATAACAGCTGCAGCTCCATTCTTGTGTGCCTTGTCATAATAATGCTTTCCTGTCAAACCATGTCAGCAAAGAATTATGAAAGCATAATCATAAAACATAAATTGTGAATATTGTTTTGTTCAGGCTATAACTCCTGTCCTCATTAACTTGTTTGCACTTAGTGCATTTAACTCCTCAATTCTTTGTTAAAGAATTCAAAACAAAGCCAAAAAAGTAAATAACTGGGTAAGAAAGGAGACAACTTTTAAATATTGCTCCAATTCATTTAAAAGGTTCATAGAACATAAGGTTTTGCATCAGCCAGATCTGAACAATAAGAAATATTAAATGCTTCTGTGTAGCATAAATTCCTTACTGTTATCCTCAGTGATTTAACTGAAAGTTAAACATTTAATGAGGAGACGACAAAAACTCAAGTCAAAATCAAGAATGTTCTGCAAAAATCTTGACAGCTGATATGTACCTGGCCTTCATAGATGCTGGCAGTATCAGCATACTACTTGTAAAAAAAGTACTATGCATAAAAAATAAATACAAATAAAAAGATGTTCCCACACCCATTCCTCAATACTCCCATTGAGATGTCCTTTTACTTTCAGTCTTGTGCTGTCTCAGTCACCTGAGATAACCTGAACCAATAAGCAAGCTTCTTTGCTGCTTCATGCAGCAGCCCAGTGAGACCCTTGCTAAGGATGTATTTCCAACATTCTAAACAATAATATGAAAGAGCTCCATGGATTGGTGCAATATGTTTGATTCTGGGCTGTTTATAAAACAGCCCATTGAGTGGAATAAGCTGACTCTTTTTCAGAGTCTCTTTTCTCAGAATTTCACACATGCAGACAGTTCCAAAAGCAAACTAAGAAGTAAAACTGAAAGTCGTGTTGACTTTCTGATTTTTTTGTAGATTTTTTTTTCTTTTTAATGAGGGGGCTGCAGACCAGCAGCCAATACACTGAGACAATCATGCTGGACTGTCAAAGCTGGCAGAGTCCGAGTTTCCTTTACCAAAGCTCTTTTCTTTTCTTTTCAGTGAGAAGACTATAGCATACTGATGTTCTTCATAAGCATCGCTGCTACAATAGCCTAAGCAATATGGGTTATATCCTGCTAGGGATATAACAGCTGGCTAGATTCCAAAGCTTCAGGGCACCTTCTACACACCCAAAACATTAGTCAGCTCAAGCTGTGCTGACTAAAATTCAACTTTGGGTGATAAGCCTTTCAAAGCTTTCCTATTGCCAAAGCAAGCACTCTTCTGCATGTTTTCAAAGATCGACAGTTGGCTAATGCTGTTTCATTGCTGGGTAGATAATTTTCCTACAGAGTAAAAAATAATTCTACTTTATGTTTTGATGATAGGAACTAAGTTTTTATGCAAAACTGATTTATTTAAGCAAGGTTAAAGTGTTTTTATCGATTGTCATATGACTTTTGCACACAGAAACATTACTTTTTGTGACTTTCATGGTAACAGTTTATTATAGCTTATTTTGAAATATTTTTTCTATGGTAAAACTTGCGTTATTTTACTTTTGGGGTCTGGGATCAGTGTTTAAAGTGTTTAATCAGGGAAAAGATCATTTTTTTACAATGTATCTGTTTTACCAAATGTTGCTGCTAGGCTTCCCTGGGAATCAGGCACTGTTATAGGCTTAACCATGGAACAACCTTCCTTGGTTCTTCCTTCTTTGAGCCATAAAAAGAAAAAAATTCTTAAAAAGCTTTTGTTACCATAGCACATTGATAAAGTGCCTCAGCTACAGGTGGGTGAGTGTTGTGGTCAAAGCTGATTCCTTGGACAAATCATATTTTTCCTTTGATCCCACTCATGTAGTCCCTGCAGCCAGAATGGGCTAGGGGTTAGATATCCTCTGCAGCTGTTGGGGTGCACTTGGTATACAAGAGAAAGCAACTCTTGTTGTCCCAGGAAAAGAGTCAGAAGATGTCTCTGCATCTACCCAGAAGGCTGTACACATCCCTAGGGAGATTATTACTGGCAATTCTGGGTCTGTTTGTTTTTCAGAAATTCCCATCAAAAAGAAACAAAAACTAAAACATGTGAGTTCTCCTTTCTCAGTGACCCTGGAGTGGAGTAATTTATTGGGCTTAGTGCGGGGATTTAATGCAGACTCTTGGTTCTCATTGCATGGCTGTTTCTGGCAAAAGAAAAAGGAGATTCTTGATTTTCTGAAGTGATTCAAGAAATTCAACCTCAAAATGTTTGTGAAGAGAAAGATTTTGTGTTGTCTCCACAGATTTCTGATTCAGATTCTGAGCAGTGTGCAGCTTCAGCCAGTCTCTTTGAAGGATTCTCTTTCTCTGAAACTTTTTTCCAGAATAAATATTTTTTTCCAATGGGAAATTAGTGATTTTCTCAGTCTTTTAGAAAGTATTATGAATTGTTACAGCTGGAATTTCTAGAACCTTCTCCTGCTCCTTTTCTTCTGTCTTCTTTGGAGGATTTTTTGTTACAACCTGAAATTTCCCTGAGAGTCAGTCTGCTGCCTCTAAAAAAACAAACAGATTGTATAAAGCACCTCAATCTAAAGTTTTTATATACTTATCCCAGATTTGACCCAGCAGCTATTGCTTTAGTGAATCTACCTGCTGCTAAACATTTGATAAATACTACTCTGTCTCCTTCTGACAAGGTTGGA
The DNA here is from genome assembly GCF_019279795.1 of Protopterus annectens. Taxonomy (NCBI): domain Eukaryota; kingdom Metazoa; phylum Chordata; order Ceratodontiformes; family Protopteridae; genus Protopterus; species Protopterus annectens. Next base: position 860,343,887 of record NC_056737.1, on the reverse strand, counting down.
AAGGCTTATAATAAGTTTGGGAAAAAGTATATTTTTCTGCAGTAGTTGTTTTTAAAATTATCAACTGTCAAGTTCATATCTTAAAGCTTATGATTGCCACTTGTGAGAATATGAGGAGCATTATGAGATATGTTTCCTCTTGTAACTTGGTCTCTTCTGTAAGTAACTACCCATTGTCTGAAATATGTATACAACTCAGATAATTTCGCCTCCAGAGCTGCTGCCACTAAAAGTGTCATGAGGAGGTTTGTCTGACTGCATTCTTAAATCCTCCCAGAGAATTCCCCTTTGATAGATAACTACAGTGTAGACTATCTGCTGTAGAGATGAAATATGACAAGAGAGGGAAGTTGATTCAAATGATCTCTTAGAGTTTCAGCCCTCCTTCTCCAAGTTTACAATGGGATTCAATGCTTTTTCTACAACTTTTTTTTAAAAAGCAGAATAAATAGTCCCAGCAATCTGCTGGTAAGCAGATGTTTAAAAAGCAATGGCAAGGAGGTTCCAAAATGAAAGATGGAAATCCTATAACAAAAGACAGTCTAATAAGTCTGAATGACTATATGAAAGACTTTACATCCCACCCCCACCCTCACCCTGCAAGTCCCTTAATCCTCCTAGAAAGTCTGAGCATCCGTTTCTGTCTTTAGCAAGGGATTTATACAAACATATGGGTTCTGAGTGTAAACCGTCAAGGTACAGATGGCAGTGGGAGTCTCCCCTTCCTTTTCAGGGGATTCCTTCTCATCCACCAGACATAAATTCCTCTTTCCCTCCCATCATGCAGCATATTCTTGCTCATGGTGTGATAGAAGCCATTGTTCCTCTCACTTAGAAGGATTTTATTCATAGGTTCATAGGTTCATACTAGGCTAACTGCCCTTGCGAGCCATTGTAAGCCTAGCCAATCATCCCTTGTGAGACTCAAACCCTGCACCTTATGTTTGTAAGGCAAACACCTTAACCATTAAGCCATCCTCCCAACCCCTCAATAGCCTCAAGGCTATTTCTGGTGCTAAAGAAAGGATTCTTGTAGACCAGTTCTGGATCTTCCTTTCCTGAGCCTGTTTGTGATTGTGCCCAAGTACAAAATGTTGCCTTTCACAACTTGTTACTCCTTATTTCCATTTTGCATTTTCTAATGATCTTATATTTAAAATATGCATATCCTCACATTCAGTTAGATCCAGATTTCTGATATTATATTAAAGATTTTCTGCATCTGGATCACATTGCCAGTTCTCTGCATTACCCTTTGGGGTATCTACTGCTCCATGGGTGTTCAAGGTATTCTCTTGTTTCCTTACTTAAATGGCTTACTTATCTTTGCAAAGTCTTTTTCAAAGTGTCAGGAATCACTCAGTTGGGTAAAGGATCTCCTACACAGGCAGAGTTTCCAAGAGAACATTCTGTGGTATTTTCTGATTCCTTCTCATAGAACTGTTTTCCTGGGTGTCCCATGGACATCTCAGTTTGAAGGGCTTTTTTCAAAATAAAAAACAAATATCTGTATTTAGATCTACTCACAGACTGGATTTGCTCACACAAGACTATGAGTGTTTGATACATCCCAAACCTAAAATACTTCAACTGACTGCCTGGATGATAATAGTTTTAATACCCTTTAGGCTTTTTATTTTGAGGATATGCGGCAGGTATTAATGGAGGCAAGAAACCCTGCTACAAAAAAACATATATTAGCAAAAAGAAAATATTTTCTAGTTAGTGCTTAGAAAAAAAAAAACAGAATAAAAAACACTACACATTCAGGGCTAGTATTTCTCTGGTTCTACAGTATTTGTGTGAATTACTATCCTATAGCCTGTCTTGCTCCGCAGTCAAAGTTCATGTGTCAGCAATTTCAGCATGACTACCAATAGATCATCCTCTCTCAATATAGTCTCATGTGAAAATGCTTTTGAAAGGGTTGGTGCATACAAAGCCTCCTATAAAACTGTAAAATCTAACTCTTGCTCCATCTGCAAGAGGAATATCTGAGTTGCAAGTTCTTACGATGGGTCAACTTTATCTCGTTTTCTACAAAGGCAGGGTTTCTTTAAGAACTAATCCTTTATTTATGTCTAAAGTGGTATCCAAGTTTACTTTAAGCCAAGCTATACATCTCCCCATATTTTCCCAGAACCTAAAATGAAAGAGAAAGGATACTACATATCTTGGATGTCCACAGACAACGCAGGTACTGTCTTGACATAACAAAACCTTTCAGAACTTCTGATCCATTGTTTATTTCTTAATGAAGGTAAGAAAACAGAACAAGTGATGTCAATACAGACTATTTCCAATTGGTTGTCTCATGTTATTTCTTTTTGTTACACTCTCCACGATGGAAGTATTTCAGACAGAGTTAACGATCATTCTTATGAGGGCCTTGGCTGTGGCTGTTTTGGAAAGGGTTCAATTCTAGAAGTATTCTAAAAGTAGCAACGTGGTCCTCTGTTCATACTTTTGCAAAAAATATAAACTAAATTCCTTTTGCAGGTCTAGGTCAGGCTTTGTTAGGACCATTCTCCAGGGAAACCTAGAGTCTCCTCCTTCCCCTCTCAGTCTGTCTGAGTTATGGTAATTAACACATATCGCTTAGATTGCTGCTGCAGTCATGCTTGTGTAGAACGTAGCTACAGTTGTGTAGTACGATGGTACTAGATGTTCAAATGATCAGTGCTGCAGTAGCATCTTCCTTTATCCCCCTTATTTTGTATGTTTGTTATGACAGGGTGTGGACATTTATGTTTATTTCCCTAGCATTGTCCTTCTCAAGTGATTAGCCTACCTATCTCTCTCTCTCTCTCTCTCTCTTTCTCTGTTTGCATGAAAGCTCTAAAGGGCTTGACACCCACACCTGACTCAACTCAAGTTGACTAATGGTTACAGTATGTGGAAGGTGCCCTGAAGCTTTGGATGCTGGATGGCTATTATATCCTTAGCAGGATATAACCCGTATAGCTAAGGCTATTACAGCAGTGATCATCTGAACATTTTCTGTTATGGTAAGTTTATTTAGGCAACTGTACTTTTTAATGTTAGGTTATGCATTCAGTCCTGCTCACATGGGGGTGTGTATTAGTGTCTGTGTATGCAGACAAAGATACACACACACATACACACACACACACACACACACACACACACACACACACACACACACACACACACACACACACACATACACACACACACACACACACATCCTCACATGCAAACACAGATACACATAGACATATGTACACACACACAAATGCTTCTACAAAGACATTGGTGCAAACTCAATAAAGCTTATATGGTCATTTTTCCGTATTCTTGTCACGATGCAATGCGAACATGGGTGCAGTGAGTTTTGGATTCAGTAAAGTCTGTAAAGCGGTGTGCAATCATGCTCATTCACGCACATCAACAGAAAGTCTCATGGGATGTAAATTTCAGCATAATAGCTGAAATGTATGCTAATGAAGCAAGTTAACACAGTGGAGCAATCCAACAACCCTGCACACAACCGTGTAGGCTCCGTGCCAGTGTTGGAAGTGTATGCTGAAATTTTCCATGTGTAGGTGTCTACACGGAATCAAGGGCATGTAGAAGTCATGAAATCTGGATGGAATGCCCATGAAATGCTAAAAACACACATTTGATGGTCAGGGATATCCAAAAGAATCAGGGTGGTGTCAGATTACTATAAAGTTTATGTTTTATTTTAGCACAATTTTGCAAAGTGCACTGCTACACATAAAATTTATGAAAATGAATAATACAAATGTAATTTAAAAGATGGGTATGATGTATTGCCACAAGTGTAGTAATACCCTGCATTGTGCCTCTAAATCCGTGATCCCATGCTGTTGCCCAGCTTACACGGCTACTATCCATGTAGTTTCCATACTGTCAGCATGATTATTATATAAATGATGTAAAAAAGTAGTGGATTTGTTGTATCACAAAAAGCAGCGACCATGTAGGGCTGTTCACTCCATGTAAGCTCCTACATGGAGTTTATGTTTTCCATAGATGTTGCTGACATCTGGGGGGTTTCAGGTAACTTTGTTGTTATTTTATGGGGCCTTTTTCTCGTGTGTGCATAGAGTGCTGCTTTGTGCAAACGGCAATGATTATGCACTCCTTATTTGTGTGAGCAGACCACCCTTGTACCACACATGAGCTAGAAATCCAAAAATAGAAACCAGATACATTCAATCAATATTGTTGAGAACTTCTGGGCATCACATAAACCTGGTAAGCAGGGCTGCACTTTACTAATTCCATCTTGTTAGAGATCTGTGTCTGAGTACTCCTGCAGTGACAACTGTTAGGTGTTGGACTAGGGTACAGATAGTCTTGGGTTCAAGTACAGGGTATGTGAACTTTTATCATAGTATGCTGACATTGTATGTCATAGAAATTAAGTGCAATTATCAGTAACTACTGTATCATGACAATAGGGATGAAATTATATAAAGTTTTACATGATTTACTGTCATTATGGACAGCTGCACTCTGCTATGCATCGGTGCGCAGAGTGCAATACTGTACACTGCAACAGGAGTTTTAAATCCTGTTAATTATATCCTAAGCAGGTGAATGTCATTTAAATTAGCCAAGTCTACATGGTGGTCCTAATCAAGAAATGTATACAGTATGCATACAGCCTACATTCTGATTTTCCCTAGATACTTCAACAACATTGGAGTAGAGACTTGGAACTTTTAACTGACATAGCACTAGGGGTTGCTACAGCTATTCTACTTCTGTATGTGCTTGAGGCTGAAGTCAATGCTGCTGGTGCTGATGACAATAGGCCTAGGCCAAGAAGGAGAAGAGTGTTGAAGCCCAAGGTAACCTTCCAGGTGCTACCTGAGCTGGAGATTGTAGAGTACTACAGGGTGGACAGGGACACATTACAAGAACTTTGTGAGATCTGCCAGCCTCAAATCAGAGCCAGAGCCAACTGAGGGTAACCCATCTCAATGGAAACTAAAGTATGTGTAGCCCTTAGGATATTAGATACAGGTACTTTTCAAAGACCAACTGGAGACATGATGTGGGTGTCACAGGCATCAGCATCTAGGATCCCCCACCAGTTCATGGATGTTATGCTTATACAGACAAGTAAACAAATATATTTTCCCCATACTGCTGAGGAAATGACTAGCATCATGCAACACTTCTATCATGTAGCACACTACCCTAAATTACACATCAAAGCACCACCTGGTGAGTGGGGTAGAAGCTACATTAACCACAGCAGATATCACTCTATCTACTGCCAAGTCATTTGCAATGCCCAGGGGATTATCTTGAATGTGTGTGCTGGCAACCCTGGCAGTTATCATGACTCCCTTATCTGGCACAAATCACAACTGTACCAGATGTTTGGTAGGGGGAACATCCCACAGGCCATTTACTGAGGGATGCTGGCCACACCCTGGAACCGGGGATAATGACACCCATCAGAAATGCACACACACCCATGGAAGAACACCATAATGAAGCACAAGCACAAACTAGGAACATCATCGAGCATATGTTTGGGCTTCTGAAGTCAAGGTTCTGGTGCCTAGATATATCTGGTGGAGCCTTGCAGTATACTCCATGCACATGTACACAAATATTGACAGTTTTTGTTATGCTACACAAACCGGTCCTGCAGAAATAACTGCAGCAAGATCAGCAAGGGGAACAGATACACATCCCCCTACCAATGCCTCAATCACCACAGCCACAGTCACGGGAGGACTTGTAGGAGGAAACCAAAGCTGCTGTCCCTGTATGTAGACATAGGCATGCTCAGTATGCCCTTGCTTTGGCAAAGAGACAATGCATAGTACATGCACTGACCACCTAGAGTCTAATATCTTCCTCCTACTTACATACATATATTAAAATTGATGCCAGGCAACTCACACAACCTTTATCTATACACGTATTGACTGTGTACTGCTTGCATCAGACAGAGTCAGCCCTGAATTAATGCTGTGTCAACTATTGCATTTGCAAGGTAAGGCCTGAACTTAGACTGTAGTGTTGATGACTATTATGACATATCCTTGTATATGTCTTATCTTGTTACAGTATGCAAGTATATAGTGGTTCTTTTGTAGATAACTTAAGTTAACATGTGAGTACACACACTTATGTGACTACTATGTTACCATATGTAATGTTTATGCATCAGGCATGAAACACTCACAACCACAGCTGAATACTGTTACATCATGCAAGAGAGAAGTTAGGAAGTGAGTCAAGTCCATTGCAGTTTCTGACTTCAGACTAGTTTGTATCTTAAGAGTAAATGTTTTATTTTCTCCCACCCACAAAAACAGGATTGTAAGACAGAGAGTTGTATATTTATAATCATAATTATGACAGGACTTGTGTCTACTAACTAGTCTATGTCCAAATATAAGTTATAGAAGTACTTGTACAATATACAGTGCATGATGTGATAGCAGTGTACACTTTATGAAGGTGGTTGTGTGAGGAATGACTCCAATTCTAGAAAGCTGCTTCTGTGGCCAAAAGGACTAAAGCAGCCATCCTACTTGATGAAGCTTTAATGCTGTTGAGGGTTCAAATCCTGATGTAAGCTGAAGTTTAAGAGGTGTGTTTTGCAATAGTTAGATTCCTTTACAGACTGTGACTCTGTCCCATAATGTTTTTCATCTGTATATTTTAGTACACATTTGATTGATGCATCACTTGCTGAAAACAATTTTACAAATGCTTAAATATTTTGCACAAGGTGCAAAACTGCAGAAAAAGGAAATCAGTAGATAAGAGTTATGTCACACTGGCAATAGCAGACACCGGATACAAATTATTGCCCAAAGCAATTGTGAAATCATGGCCTGGAGTAGTGATAGGTGTCACACTGGCAATAGCAGACACAGGATGCAAATTATTGTCCAAATCAATTGTGAAATCATGGCCTGGAGTAGTGATAGGAGTGGGCTGCAGTAGGACATATTCAATTACATAATTGGAAGGGTGAATGTTAGCCATGCGCCTCACATCTGCCCACTGCTTATCTATGCACAAACAAGTAAAAGAGGGAAAAGCATATGCATATTCACTTAGCTCAATAGTCATTACATTTTTGCTATGCCTATCATAACTCTCAACTGTCCAGATTTATGAAGAATGTCCATATTTTTACATAATATCTGTAGTGCGTTCCCCATAAAATGTTGGTTTCTACAAAATTATTGTTAAATGCTTGAGAATGAAGTAAGAAAATAATGACATACATTTGATTTGGGGATTTCATACCCTTCAGAAAATTCATGCTAATGGAAAATCTGTTATTCCATCAACATTCTAGGTTTATAAAGCCAATATTTAAATATTGACTCTATTTTTGCCACTTTATACTTACATTAATTATGGCTTTGTGCAGATTTCTTGAAGTTGAGAGGTATACCAACTATAACATCACATACATAGATCTGTGTTCTTACTGTTTTATATTTCCCAGATGCTTTGTGTGACCTAAGACTACATGTGGAAACATTGCAAACTGAGGGCACAGTATAACTATCTATACAGAAACTTAATAACCATCCATGTGTTTCCTCATAGCCAACCTCAACAACAATCAGTACAACCATGGTTCATAGGTTCATAGGTTCATAGGTTTATACTAGGCTATCTGCCCTAAGGCATTTATAAGCCTAGCCCAAATTTTTGTGGCTTACGCCACCCCTTATATGAAAAAATACTGTGCCCATTAGTTTGTTGTGCCTCTGTCCAGCAGTGACACAGAGATGATTCCCGGGGTAAACCTATGATCTTCCATCCACAGGTCTAGATTTCTCTTGAACAGAGTCGGCGAGGTGCTCTGCCTCACATGGACCGGGATTTTATTCCACAGCATAGGGAGTCTCTGAGTGATAAATCTATCCCTCCAGCACGTCCTATTTATATCCGTGCTAAGGTTTAAGTCGCTTGCTCTAGTGGTTTTGGTGGATTTGGATTTTTTGAGGTGGAGCATGTCCATTAATTCCGGGTTGGACATGGCCTTGTATGTCAGGCACATGTCACCTCTGAGCAGACGGTATGCGACTGAATAGAGCTGGAGTTTCTTCAATCTGGCAGCATATGACAGATTTTGGAGTCCCTTTATCCTTTTGGTGAGGAACTTTTGGGGTCTCTCCAATTGCTGCAGATGTCGGGTGAGATACATCCCGAATGGGGCATTGTACTCGATCATTGGTCTGATAAGTAAAGAGTACAGGGGAACAATGACCTCACTAGATCTGGATGTGAATCCCTTCATGATCAGGTGGGCAATGTAGAAGGTCTTTCTAACCACTTTAGCAATGTGAGTGTCAAAAGAAAGGCCACTGTCAACCTGGGTCCCCAGGTCCCTGATAACCTCTTCTGTGCTTAGTGGATTGCCACCTATATGGTAGCTTGGGGTTACCTTGTTTTTCCCAAGGGTATGACTATACATTTGTTGGCGTTTAACTTCAGGCCATGGCTCTGGCACCAGCTATCTGTTTCCGTGAGTCCCTTCTGAAGGATATCCATGTCCGATGCACTTTCCACTATGGCACCCAGTTTGCAGTCGTCTGCAAACTTTGTCAGCCAAAGTCCTCCCATGTTGGCCTGTACTTCTGAGAAGTAGATGCCAAACAATAGGGGCCAAGGACCGAGCCCTGTGGGACACCACTTGTGACCGGCTTGGAGTCTGACACAGCCAGCAACTCTAACCCTGTGGGTTCTGTCCTTAAGCCAGTTTGCAACCCATCTTGTGACATATGGGTTTACATTTAAGCTGGTAAGTTTTTCTACAATACCCGAGTGGGGTATTGTGTGAAAGCCTTTGCAAGGTCAAGGTAGGCTGTATGGACTGCCTTTCCCTCATCAATGGCCTTGGTGACTGTTTCGAAGAAGTCAACCAAGTTCAAAAGGCATGATCTTCCCTTGACAAAGCCAAACTGGGTCGGGTCCAATGTCTGCAAGTCCCCTATATCTTTGTTTATGAGCTCCATTATGATCCTCTCCATAGCTTTGCAGACTAGACTTGTTAAGCTTATGGGGCAGTAATTACCAGGGTCCGTAGAGGTGCCGCCTTTGTGGAGTGGGACCACAGTTGCCGTACGCCACTCCTTGGGCACGCATCCTGTGGTAAGGCTGAGATTAAACAGCTGCCTTATGTGCGGGTTTAATTCCTCATTTAGCTCGTGTAGCACACAGCCGGGGACACCATCCGGTCCCATTGATGCTGTGTTTTTAGCTTTAGAGAGAGCAGTTTCACCTGCGCATTTGAGATGTCCAGGAGGCTACACTTGGCTGGGATAGTTATCTCTCCTTTAGGGGGAGAGGGGGGTGAAGTTTGCACTGAACCTGTCTGCCAGTATGTTGGCAATGTCTGTGGGTTCAGTGATTTTTGTATCATTTTGGACTAATTCTGAGCATATCTGGGAGTTTCCACCCAGGTTCCTAACATAGCTGAAAAAGGCCTTATGATTGTCCTTTGAATCCATGGCAATTTTTCTCTCAAAATTGGCCTTAGTTGATTTTATGAGTGCTCGATTTTTTACTAATAATGATCAGGGGTGACTTCCCTTTTATGGATTTTGTTCTATCATGTAATAGCTTTCTCCTCTTATTGTAAAGTTTGTTAATGGCTGGGGTCCACCAGACTGGACGTTTGCCCTTTGTGGAAAGAGTCTTGGTTTTATTTGGGATTGCCTGATCCATGCAGTCCTGGAGGTGTTCATAGAAGGCATTTGTAAGGGCTTCCGCAGCTTGGGTTGTGGTTTCCTCTGGCTCAGGGGCCTTGAAGGATACCACACCAGTCTTGAGTAGTGTGAAGTTTGCTTTAGAGAAGTTCTTCACTATGGTCTTTTTGTTTGGGGTGGGGCGGATGTGGATTTCCAGTGAGATTAGTTTATGATCTGATCTCACCAATGAGGGATATACTTCCGGTGTGGAGCATGTTGTCCCCATGTTTGTGACAATGAGATCTAGTATATTTTCTCCTCTCGTGGGAACAGTGACTAGCTGTTCCATGGCATTTGAATTTATGAACTCCAGGAACCGTTGGGCTAGAAAGTTAGGGCTTGAGTAATGTTCCCAGTCTATATTCGGGTAGTTGAAGTCACCCAATATGATGGTGTTTGGAGTTACATTTATACCCTCCAGTGTCTTCAGGAAGGCTGTGTGGGGTTCCTGAGTTTGAGAGGGTGGCCTGTAGCATGCTACAATTTGTAGAGCAGTTTTGCCTATGGTTAGTTGCACCTGGATGGTTTCAAGCTTAGATGCGTTGCCACCAACCTGGAGGTGTGGGTATCCTTTATGAATATGGATACACCCCCTCCTTTTGTGGTGTGGTCCGGGTTTTGGGACCGGAATGCATGATATGAGGTAAAACCTAATAGTGCCGGGGTGCTCTCAGGAGCCTTGAACCAGGTTTCAGTTACAGCACAGACATCGATGTTCTCCATACTGAGAAGGGCCTCAAGTGCGTGCATTTTGAGATTTAGACTTCTGGCATTGAGCAGCATTACCCTCAGTTTCTTCCCATTTTCGTTTTCTAGGGTGGTAGGTTTAGAATTTGAGCCTTGCCTAAAAAGGCACTATGGGGGTGGCAAGAGCCTTAGCCAATATCCGAATCCCAGGGTGACAGGTGCAAGCTGTCCCTTGCGAAGCAGCGTGGCTTGTCAAGCATGTCATCCCAGGCAGACAGACACTGGATCCCCTTTGAATGACACCAGACATTAAGCCAATTGTTAAAGCTGATCATCTTGTCTCTATATTGTGGCATCATTCTTGGTGAAGGAAAGATACTGCTCAGGGTTAGGGTCATACCTGCCTGGGCTACATAATCAGAGAGCTCCTCTATGTCTCTTTTCATGTAGTCCAAGGAGGTACATCTCAGGTCGTTCACACCAGCATGGACAATGACTGTGTCATATTTCTACTTGCCGTGGAGTGACCCGAGTGCTTGTGTTATGTGGCGGATTCTAGCGCCCGATAGGCAGCTTACTGTGACCCTCTCCTTGTTCAGCCTGGTGAGTGGGACGTCAGTGTGTCTGACTATGGAGTCACCTATGACAAGTATGTTTGGTGTTGTATTTGGCCTTAAGGGCTATGACTGCTTTGCACACTGCTTTTGTGGTTTATGTGTTGCTTGTGGGGTGTCTTGAGGTAGCAGTTGTTTGGGTGTCTGCTTTGGAGGCCTCTGCTGTTTAGGTAAATTTTACTCAGAGCCTCCAGTATGTCTTTGTGTGTTTATGTGTTTGATTCAGTGGAGTGGTAGCATTATGTGAGGCTGGTTTTGTGGTGTGTGTAGTTGCCTTCTCCTCCTGTCTGGTCTTGCCAGTCCTGAGTTGAGAGAGCTCAGCCTCCAGTTTGGCTAAATAGCTGCATCTCTCGCAAGTATTTGTGTTATGTGGGAGGAGGAGAGGGTTGTCTGTGTACATGAGGCAGTTATAACATTGCCTCAAGATTCCCAGATTCACCAGCTGGACCGGAGAGGAGATTGACAACTGACCTTTGGACATGCTAGAATAATATTGGGAATTCCTTAATTGAAAACAAGGGCCAGTGGGGAGTGAGGGTGCAGTGCTTTTAATTTTTAGTGCTGACTTATATAATTTAGTGAGCAAGTGCTAGGTAACTTGAGTGCAATGTGTTACAAGTAAAACACAAGTACATGGGATCTCCTTAATTCTACATCACATACATGTAACGCACAACCAAGGTGTGATATATAATGTTGTGTGTTCCCTCGTGGACACAGCCATATAGCTGTGCTCACAGGCTTGCACTGCCAAAGTCAAACATCCAAATATACTCAATAAGCGACTTGTGTTGTTACACAGCTATGGCTTCTAAACAGTATACTACTGTTAGTGTACTAGCCTCAGATGACACTAAGGAGGGATGTGCCTATACAGGTCTCCCAAGCTGGTGTTCCCTATAACCCTCAACAATGTCATCTACTATAAGTTCACATGCAGTCTTGTTAAAATCGGACTTGCATTAAAAAATCTTTTCTATAGTCTGTGCATTAGGTAAGCAGGGGTTCGGCTCTCACTTTACTAGTGTGTGTGTGTGTGTGTGTGTGTGTGTGTGTGTGTGTGTGTGTGTGTGTGTGTGTGTGTGTGTTTGTGTATGTCTCCATAAAGAAAAGTGGGACTGCACAGCCAACACTGACTTGTCAAATGCCATGCCTTTTGCAGTGTTTTGTGCTTGCAAAAACATCCATGTCTAGCAGTCTTCCAACCTCTTGTCCACCACAAGGCCTGCTGATATCATCTACTATAAGATCACCTGCAGTCCTGTTAAAGTTACATTTTTGCCATGGCAAGTGTGTTAGATATTGTGTTCTCTAGTCTGTAAACATAGGTAGGGGTTCTAATCTGACTGCAATTAACTTGGTGTGTGTGTGTGTGTGTGTGTGTGTGTGTGTGTGTGTGTGTGTGTGTGTATGTGCATGCATGCGTGCATGCGCGCACGTGTGTGTGTGTGTGTGTGTGTGTGTGTGTGTGTGTGTGTGTGTGTGTGTGTGTCCAAAGAGTGGAGGTGTGCATCCAACACTCCGTTGGCAAATTGCATGGTTTTGCAGTGTTTTTGTGCTCCCAAAATCATCCACTTGTAGTAGCCCTGCAACCTCTTGTCCCCCACAGGGCCTGCTAGTGTCATCTACTATAAGATCACCTGCAGTCCTGTTAAAGTCAGACTTGTTCCATGGTGCATCCATTAAGTAATGTGTTCTTTAGTCTGTAAACATAAATAGGAAGGGGTTCTAGTCTCACTGCAGTCAACTTGGTGTGTGTGTGTGTGTGTGTGTGTTTGTGTGTGTGTGTGTGTGTGTGTGTGTGTGTGTGTGTGTGTGTGTGTGTGTGTGTGTGTGTGTGTGTGTGTGTGTGTGTGTGTGTCTGAAGAGTGGAGGTGTGCAATCAACACTCCTTTGGCAGGTTGCATGGTGTTGCAGTGTTTCTATGCTTCCAAAATCATCCATTTATAGCAGCCCTGCAACCTCTTGTCCCCCACAGGGCCTGCTGGTGTCATCTACTATAAGATCACCTGCAGTCCTGTTAAAGTCAAACTTGTTCCATGGTGCATGCATTAAGTAATGTGTTCTCTAGTCTGTGAACATAAATAGGCAGGGGTTCTAATCTCACTGCAGTCAACTTGGTGTGTGTGTGTCTGTGTGTGTGTGTGTGTGTGTGTGTGTGTGTGTGTGTGTGTGTGTGTGTGTGTGTGTGTGTGTGTGTGGGGGGGGGGTGTCTCTATGAAGAAGAGTGGGAGTGTACACCCAACGCTTTCTTGGCAAATGGTATGGTTTTGCAGTTTTTGTGCTTGCAAAATCATCCATTCATAGCAGCCCTGCAACCTGTTTCCCCCCACAAGGCCTGCTTGTGTCTCCTACTATAATATCACCTGCAGTCCTATTAAAGTCAGACTTGTGCCATAGTGCATGCATTAAGTACAGTGTTCTCTAGTCTGTAAACTTAGAAAAGTAGGGGTTCTAATCTCACTCCAGTCAACTGATGTGTGTGTCTGTGTGTGCGTGTGTGCGTGTGCATGTGTGTGTGTGTGTGTGTGTGTGTGTGTGTGTGTGTGTGTGTGTGTGTGTGTGTGTGTGTGTGTGTTTGAGCTGTTGGTGGATGTTTTACAGAGCATTTTACAGCAGCCTTTACAGCAGCCTATGGGACACTGTTGTCATGCCTTCAACAAACACTGCTGGTGTCATCAGCTATATCAGATTATTGGATATGTATTCATCACTATAGGCCGTGGGCACACACTGGCCTGGCAGACAGGTAGATGTCAATGTCACCTCATCCAATATAAGACAGACAACAGTGACATTCCTTTTATTGTATGCACAAACATCATAGCATCTCTTTTGCAATGGCAATGGACAGGTTGATACATGAGATCATACAGGAGTCCTTATGGACTATGATGTTTGTGGATGATATTGTGATCTGTATTGATAGTAGGGAACACATTTAGGAGACCCTGGAGAGGTACAGTTATGCTATACAGAGGGGAATAATAAAGGGCATAAGGACTAAGACAGAATATATGTGTGTGAATGACAGGGAGGATAAAGGAATGGTGAGACTGCAGGAAGTAGAGTTGGCAAAGGTGTCTGATTTTAAATACATGTGATCAAAATTTCAGAGTAACAGTGAGTGCGGAAGACAGGTGAAGAAGAAGACAATGCATGCAGGGTGGACTGGGTGTAGAAGAGTGCCAGGATTGATTTGTGACAGATGGATACTAATAACACTGAAAGGGAAGGTCTGCAAGATTGTAGTGAGAACAACTATGAACAACTATGTTATACGGTTTGAAGACAGTGGCACTGACAAAAATTCAGGAGTCATAACAGGTGCCGGCAGAGTTCCAGATGTTAGGATTTGTATTGTGTGAGCTGAGGATGGGCAGGATTAGTAATCAGTATATTAGAGTGTCAGCTCAGGTAATACAGCCTGGATACAAGGCCAGAGAGGTGAGATTGTGTTGCTTTGGACATGTGCTTAGGAGGGATGCTGACTATATTTGGATATAGAAGCTAAAGACAGAGCTGGCAGGTAAGAGGAAAAGAGGCAGTACTAAGATAATGTTCATGGATGTGGTGACTAAGGACATGCAGGTGGGTGGTGTGACAGAACAAGATGTAGAGGAAAGGAGGAACTGGAAGCAGATGATGTGCTGTGTTGACCCATTATTGTAGTATCCAAAAGAATAGGAAGAATAGGATGACATTTGTTTTTGGAAAACTCCAACCTGTACACTTGTGGCAGGAGTGTATAGTAGGAATAACTATTTGAAGGTTAGTGTTTCTGGACCCAGTGTGAGCTTTAACAGTGTTTCCTTGTAGTACCTGGTCTGCTCTGGTTTATGTGCATAGGCCTTAACACTTTGCCCTCATACATACAGAAATGCCAATACACTTATTTTTCAATACAGTCAGCTGCTGCTATATAGCAGAGCAGATCCTCAACAGCTCTGTCATACCTTCTGTTACATAAGAAGCAACAATTAAACCACTTACTGATCAATTAAAGAACTACAGATCCACCTTATGAAGGACCTCATAATGTACACCGCATAGGTTGCTCCCCTGAAAATACAACTCAAATCACATATACCCATTTGGCATTCTTTATGTAGCTACCAGGTTCAGACCTCCCATCCTCACCTATCATTTTCCCTCTGTTTCCCCTGTAAGCCTAGTTGACATGATTATTTTTACTCAATGCATATAATGCCTCACCTGGATAATTATAGGACAAACTCACTTACACAAACATAACTGGATTTTGCAAACTGAAATGCCATAGATGAAATAGTGCATCACCACAAAAGGATCTGTAATATGTCAGACCTGTTCTTCAACAATATGAGTGAACAACATAATGGCACATGTGTAGTGCCTGCATTGTTAATCCAACCATAAAACGGTATGTTTAGAATTTGGATTAACTAATGAACTCCCTAAAGGAAGACTCATGCTCAAAAACATCATCCAAGGTAACTACACTTTCCTAAGGGATGGTATAATAAACTTTCAAGCTCAGGTTTCCACAAGGAACACTGACAGCTGTAGTAAGTTACAACTTGGTGCCCTGTCTACACATTTACACAAATGTATACACATAGCCATGCCTGATATGCTCAAAGACAGATCCAGTGGAAAATACAATCCATACTGGTGGATGTCTGTCATTACTACATTCTACAGTAAGTGAAAGAAGCTGCTGTTTGCAAATACAACATGTACAAAACTGTTCTGGAAGGCCACTCATCTCAGTGTACCCCCCAAAAATGAGACACCTTGAAAAAACCTCACATAGCAACTATGCTAATAATTTATGACACACATTCAGGGATAACCATAAGCCTGTCTTCATTAACATCTGCAAACTGATATATATCATTCAGATGTATTTTGAACTAATTTTAGATGGTATTTCACACACTGACCAATTGTAAAATCCAAACCTGCTACCAGATACAAGTGGTTGTAAAGTGTGCCCACTCACAACACCAAGCGTACTACATTTGTGCATTTTTACCTCCAAAGTGTGGTATCTACAGAGACCAAGTTATCACTGCTCTCTCCAACACTAGCAGCGCAGTCTCCATGGGACCAGATGACATTCTGGGCTGTGTTCTTCATGTGCGGTAGTAATGAGCTACTCCCCTAGGCACCACATTCAACCACAGTCTGAGTACTGCTGTTGGCTACAGTGAATGGAATACAGCAACCATTTCCCACCCATGCAATGGAGGATAGGCAACATAGAAGTGGAATTATAGACCCATAACTGTATTCAACCTTTGATGTAAGGCAATGGAAGCAATTTGCGTGGATTTCAAGACTAAAGGACATAGGCGACCTCCAAACAGTAGCTCTGTTCCTGTTAGGTGTTCTAAATGGTAGCTTGTGCCTGCAAAAGCTGTGGGAAATCAAGACTGTGAGCAAATACATAGACAAAGCTGTGTGCTCATCCTATCTTGACTTGGCCAAGCCCTTCAACATAATCCAATATTCGGTCTCAATGAGAAACTAACCAAGGTGAATATCACATCTTGTGTTATCAGGTGGGTTGCAAATGGGATCACGGACCAACACTCAGTCAAAGTGGGAGAGTTTACCTCAAGCAGCAGACCTGTCACCTGTGTGGTAACAGGTGTGTCAGTGCTGTCTCCCCTCTTGTTTGCTATATACTTATCAAAAGTCCAAAACAAAACAGAGGATGTGTGGCAAAACATCTGTGGGCCACTAATAGCTGCTGAGAAAGCCATGGATGTCATAACAACTGCACAAACATGCGTCACCATACCCTGTGGTAATACATTTTCCTGCTTATTAAAAAATAACCCAGAGTACAGGATTCCCAGATTCTGTATCAATATACCTTGGGACACAGTCGACTGCAACCTGTGTGTACTGTGTAGAGGAAGGCATTCTACATCTTACATCCAATTAGCAAAGGCATTACATCGACAATTAATGTCATCAATCCCCTGTACTCATCCATCATCAGCCCTGTTAATGAATACAATCCTCCCTTTGATCTGTATTATCCCAGACACATGCAACAAGCTGACAAACCTCAGAAATCTCTGAGTAATAAAACATCAGAGCGTGTCCAACATGTGTCTTCTGTGGGCAGTATGATGTAGTGGCCACTGTACACAGTATCATATATATAGCTTTGATGCAGATTATGTATGCATTATATGGCTGTCTTTGGCCCAAATGGGATGAACATGTGGCACATAATGGTGTGAATATTCTTAATTCATATGGGACCACAGTCACCTGTTCCAGGAACCTTAATGTACACTATGACATACATAGGACATGCTGGAGAGATACATGCATCTCTCAAAGGTTGTCACTCCTCTGCATTAGGTTTCCATTCCATGTCAAGCAGAGCACATCCATTAACCTGTTTAAGCACAGGCTGGCTGACATGATGCGAAAATGTTATCTGCCATGGATAACTGCTGAATCTTTCATTTACATGGGGGGGGTCCTTTCTGTAAAATCATAGCCATGTATTATATCTGCCATTGCATATTATATTGTGATGTATCGACTATGCTTCTAAACACCATCAGGCCAATACCCTTGTCACAGCCTATGAACCTCGGAACCTATGGTGATGTCCATGAAAAAAATCAAAACATTATGCTGTATTACTATCGCGATGTGATTTGTCTACATTGCTGACATACAATCCAGAGCTCAGAATCTGATGATTTGACTTTGGTTGGGGACACATACGTTTTCACTAAACAATCCTTACAGAGAAGGTTAGATATATTAATGAGACACATTTCATTGACTAGCTTCATAATTATTACCAAAACATCAACTAGAAAGTAGAGTAATTATTATGCTAGCAACTGTCTAAATGGCTAATACAATATAACTGACAGGTACAATTATTAGGCCAATAGCACAAATGGAGATATAAAATGCATGTTAATGTAGGTAGTCACCCTGTGTATCAGATACATAGCTTTAGTATCCCTGAAGCCAAAAGATAGATAACAGGGATGTGGCACAGTCATCACTTGCACAGAGTGGTTTGTGGGGGTGCAGGAGGCCTAGACTGACACAAAAAGTTAGTGAGTGTATATGTGAGTCAGTAAGGGCAACGGCCAACATGGAATATGTAAATGTAACATGTGTGTCAGTAGGTACCGCTGATGTGGCATTGGTGTGTGTGTGTCGGCATGAACACAGCCAAGCTCATTGCTAACCTTATGTGATTGTATGTTGGACAGCTGTGAGCCATTTCATCATCTTTTCCCCTGATCACAAGAACTGGCTCTACCAGGAGTTGCATTGGCACCTCCATGCCCAAGGTTAGATGGTGTGCTACTATTTGAGGGTGACTGATGTCTGCTGGATGTGCTCCCTTCACAGGAATGCCCAGAAACATGACCCCATGGCCTGGTATGTCTGGATGTGGACAGCACACTCTCTGATAGAGCAGCAGATGTGCTGCAATTATGGGAGGTTGATCAGGCACAGCCACATTGTCTCTCAGCAGGTGTAGTTGCCAACCTACACCCATGAGGTTGATGTTCCCCTCCCAGCAGATGTTCCATCACAGACAATGTGCATTCCATGATGGATACTCTGTTCTCCTTCATGGGCACATCCCATTCATATGTGTCATTGAACTGATCCACTGCATCAACAACATGGTGGAGGCAGTCATGGAAGCCAGACTGTGCTGCATCTAGAACTTTGAGTATTCTTCTGGAGTGATGTTCTGAACATGCCTGTACCTCCATTATGGCCCTAAACATATGTCAAATGACATGGTGAGAGACATCTGCACAAGGTGATAGAGGGACAGCAGGCTTCCAATGAGCACCCCTATCAATCTGCCTGTGTGGCACCTTGTAAACAGTTTGGCTATGGACAGTGTCAACAGGCACTGAAGCCATGGTAGCCACACTTCCCTGGTCTATGTTCTCACCTTCCAACTGTCCAATATATGTGGCCTCAGTGGACTGAGTGTGCGTAGGCATACTGGCTGTGTCTGGAGATCCTGAGGTGGGGTGCTGGATGTCAACTTCTGTGCCAGATACAGCCTCTGAAACTTCTGACTGTGCCTCACTTTGGCCACCATCATCATCATCAGACTCTGAAAAGATACTGACATCAGGTGGCGCAGGGGACACAGAACCACTTCCATGATCACCTGTGATAAAAAGAAAAAACAGGACATTAATATCTGCACTACTATGCTACAATATATGTTAAGCAATTTACACTGCTGTCACTATTACAAATTTTTTAAACCTATCAGCCACTTACAGCAATAAGTGTGGACAAAGCCATAAACAGTGGGTGGACAAAGGCTCAAGAATAGGGACAAATGTTACATAATATGCTCCTATAAACATATACAGTTGATGGAATAACAGGTTTTGCTTCACCATGACATATCTGAAGGGTATGTAGTTTGAATGCGATATCTGTGTCATAATATTTAATGTTTGCAATCATTAATGAATTGTCAATAATCTGGCAATCAGTTACTGTGACCTTAAATACAGGCCAGATATGTGTAAAAAATTGTGACATTCAGCAAAATCTCTACAGTGGACAGGTATGCAGACAGTACTGCAATACATACAGCAGGTCTGAGAGGACATTTGAGCAGATATGTGGGAATATACATACAGTGCAAACAAATATTCCACTTACGAACTTTTGCAGCCCTTGGCTGGTGAATTCCTGGTGGTCCTTGGAAAAATAAAGGAAGACATAATGGCAACAGCAACACACATTTAGCAGTACAACAGGGGTTAATGCTTTTAGTCATCTATATATATATATCGTCAAATAAATTTTATCAGAAATGTGGCTGACAGCCTTAAAATTAGCATAAAATGCAGCTATCTGAAATACCCCCAATCAACATAAATACAGCTTGACATAACTATATACTTTATGACAGAATGCAGCACTATTTTAATGATGATGTAACAAAGCATACCTGGCAGCTCCACATGTGATGCGGGAGTGACACTCACATCCAGAACATACTGGCTCAAGGATTGCTGGGAGATATCCTGTGTGGAGATGTTAGCCAGGAATTCTTCTGTGGCAGTTAAAGTACCTGAATTATCCCCCACCAAAAATGCAACCTGCCACACATTAGAACTATTTACACTATTACAGAATGAATGCAACCGTATTCTATTAATGATCTAACAAAGCCTACCTGCAAGCTTCTCTTGAGATGTAGGAGTGGCACCTAAGTCAAAGATATACTGGCTGTTGGACTGCTGGGACCTTTCCTGAATGGCAATATTTGCCAGGAATTCCTCTGTGGTTATGAGAGATTCTTCTGCTGCAAGCCCACCACCTGTGACCTGACGATCACATTTCACTTCAGCTGCATGCCTCCTGGCTGCATGGATCATAACAGTAGCTCTGTGATGCACCTGCTCATATGTGCAACTCTGTCAACCCACCCTGTTGATATTTTGGACAAGGTTATCCCAGAGTACCACACATTCGGCCATTCTTGCCCACGCTGTTAACAGCAAGACATCATGGTGTTGTCTGAGTTCATCTATAATCAGCTAATTTTCAGCCTCAAAGAATGGAGGTCTATATCTAGGGGGCATATCGTTTACTGAAAGACAAAATAATCATAACACATATAAGGATCACATAAGCACAAAGAAATTGTTGTAGAGATAATGCAGTAAAGGAAGGCTCCCAATATTCAAGAGTGGATTAAACTGTGAAGGTTTAACAGTAGCCAGTAAATAACAAGGGTGATTATAAAACTAAGAGAGTAACAACAGCAACATATTCTTGATTGTGCCTTAACAGATACTGAACTATGTCACCCACCCAATATAAATGTCCACTCTAGTTTGTGCTACAGCAGGACATCATCTCCCCTGAAAAAAATAAAACTACTAAATAACAGTGTAAGAAATAATGTTGTTAATCAAACAATGGGGAAATGTTAAAAGTACTATCAAAGGATCTTTCCATGGAACAATGTGCACATAGTTAGCACACAGCATTATGCTTTCTGCCTGCTCTGCATTCTCTGTACCTCTGACATTGCTGGTAAAGGCCTTGTAATGAGTATGTTTCTAACAAATGCACACAGATTTACTTCACATTTATTGTTATTTACATCCCAGCATATGCATTATTTAAGTTACAAGATGGATATGTACCTGACGGAGAGCAATACTCCTCTGCTGAAATATAGTGAATCAGAAAAATGTGTATTTAACTCTCATCCACATCAGTTTACCCAGCTACTCATTTGCCTTTTTATAAGTGAGTACATCAATAATTGATTGCATGTGTCCTACTCTGTGCTTCAGAAATACTAATTACAGCATCACAGCTGAACTGCATTCTAATCAACCAATCCTGTTGAGCTAGTCAACATGGTATAAAAGCAACCATATTGTCTGCATTTCTTTTTTTTTTTTTGTGGATTGAGAAAATACTGGAGTACAGACACAAAGTAGGCACAGAGAGATTGTTATTAGCTGCTGCTTTTTGAAACAACTGATTGTAATACAGGCTGAAGACACTGTTGAGGCTGGCAATAGCCATACACAGACAAGGTGAAAAGTTTACAGGACACATAGACACTGGAGGAACTGAGTGAAATCTCTCATCATTGACTCACAGAGAGAGACAAGTGCAGGAAACCATCCCAGTGGGAAGTAAGGTATATGTTTAAATGCTATTCCTAGTCACTGGGACATTTCACAGAGTAGCAGGGGGCCTGCTTGATGTGTCACAGGCATCAGCATCCACAATATTCAAAACATCACTGCATGGTATGCTACAACATGGCAAATGTAAGCATTACTTCTGATTATATTTTCAGAATAATTCTACGATTATAACATGTATTGCATTATCCTAAATTAATGTGTGCCTCACATTGCAGTCATGTACACATGACAATAAGAAATGGGGAACAGGGTAGGTTTTATATTAACCATGAGGTGTACAACTCAAACTGCCAAGTAATGTTTAATGGCATGTGTATCATCTGCCACATGTATGCTGGCAAATCTGGCAGTTAACGTGAATGCCATATGCACCACATCTCCCAACTGCTCCAAATGTTCTATGGGGGATATCTCACAGGCTCATGCCTTTTTTCCCACCCACAAAAAAACAGTCTCTGCTTGTTCATGCTAGCCAACCTGGCTTTAGTTATTTGCCAACTGCATAATATATTCCCAGTTAATATCCCTCAACATTGTAAAGGCAATAATATAGAATTGTTTTATGTGACTCATACCAGCTTCAGATCCATGTTTCACTAATGCATTTGCTAGTTTATTACTTTGTATATCACTCTGATGCTGCAGAATCCTGTCCTTAAACATACAGTTTGTCTTCCCTATATAATATGAATCACAT
The DNA here is from genome assembly GCF_019279795.1 of Protopterus annectens. Classification (NCBI taxonomy): domain Eukaryota; kingdom Metazoa; phylum Chordata; order Ceratodontiformes; family Protopteridae; genus Protopterus; species Protopterus annectens. The sequence continues at coordinate 860,321,452 of NC_056737.1, read as the reverse complement.
ACATTACACTTAGCCATATAGACCAAATTTTTCGTACAACACTCTGCATAAAAGTATGGAATCTATGCATCTGTCCTTAGTTTGAGTATTTGCTGGTATGAGTCACAGCTTTAAGTTCTTGGTACTACAGAAATTAAATGAAAGTTTAAGGGAAGGGGATTTGAGTAATGAGACTGAACTTGCTGAGTTAAAATGGATTGTCAACTTTAAAGCATATGTGCCATCTGGTTTGAATAGTGCTTTTGCTTTAAAACCTCCCTTAAAGAAGAGAGGCTTAGTTCACTGATAAGTGTTAACACCCAGCTATTTTAATTGTTTTTAATTAACTGGAAGCTTTTTGTATTTAAAGGCCTGTTTTCTCATACTGTTTGTTAAGGTCTGAAGAAGCGAGCAATCGTGAAAGCGCTTACCTGTTTTTATTTATTTTTATCTGTTTTTTTGGAATTAAAGTGTTCTTACTCTCAGCACTAGGCATCTTTTCATTTGCTGAACTTTGTTTTTTGGATATCCTAGATTCCACTACGTTCTCTTGCTGCAGTTATTGTTTTTTGTTCACCAGTGGAATCATGGCTGAGAGTATTAATTTGAATTTGAGATGTGTATCTGGACTGAATAAGTCGATGTATAAGGAGAAAACAATGGATGTCAATACTAAAGGTACTGTAGGGATAGCTGTCCATGCTAATCCCCTGATTGGTGTGTCTTTTAGTGATGAGGATGTTACACCTAATAATGTTGACTATAATGAAGTACAAGCTTTTAAAAAGGCTTTGAGAGTACTAGAGGATAAGCTATTTAAGGATAAGCATCTGCTGTGGCAGCGCTTTCATTTTGAAGCAGCTATATTCCATCAGATAGTCCCTAGAGGGCTACAGGTACTTAAAATGCCATCATATGGTGACAGTTTGCTTGAATTGCTTAAAGGTGGCAAACCCTTAACTTGCAACTAAGTCTGGACTATATGGCACTACTTAATGACTATTTTTTCCCTGAAGAGGATACCTTATCACAACAAATCAATGATTTGACTTCCCGTCTAATGAGCACGTTTAAAGGAGAGGAGTTTGAGCAGCTATTGGATGACTTATTACTTAATGTCTTTCTTTATGAGAGAAAATTAGAGAAAAAGAAGACTAAGAAGCTCCACAGGGATCTTGCGGACTTCCACCATGGTAATGTATTCTCCTGGCCGAGGTATACTCAGCCGAATGCCCCTACAGGAAGTACGTAATCGTTAGATCAACGTACCACAACTGTGTCACCCAGAGCCATTAATGGAGTAGTTGGTGATGCACAATGAGCTGAAGACTGTGTTAATGCTCAGAAACTTGTTGTGGGAAAAGGTGATGTTAGTCTTCACCAAAAAACACCTGTGACTAATCATGCAAGTATGGAAAGCTCACAAGTGGGTTTAAAGGCACTGAATAAACCTTTGGATGTATCTGGAACTTTTACAACCATCGAATGCACTGCTCATTCTGACTGTATCTCTATAGGTGGTCGTTCACCTAATAGAACTGTAAGTACTGATGCTCTGCCTGCTGTGGCTAAGGATATTACTGTATTTAAAGCTCATTCAGATCAGGACAAATCTGATGAGTTTTCATCTGTTAATGTATCTTTAGCCTCTGTAAGTGAAGGAACAGGTATGGGTCTGTCTGTTGCTACTAGTTTACAAGCTGTTAGAAGTTCAGAGGTAGTTTCTTTATCTGTGATTGATGTAAGGGATGGTACTGATGTACATCTATCTAATGATTCTGTAGTAAGTGACGGTACTGATGTACATCTATCTAATAATTCTGTAGTAAGTGACGGTACTGATGTACATCTATCTAATGATTCTGTAGTAAGTGACGGTACTGATGTACATCTATCTAATGATTCTGTAGTAAGTGACAGTACTGATGTACATCTATCTAATGATTCTGTAGTAAGTGACGGTACTGATGTACATCTATCTAATGATTCTGTAGTAAGTGACAGTACTGATGTACATCTATCTAATGATTCTGTAGTAAGTGACGGTACTGATGTACATCTGTCTAATGATTCTGTAGTAAGTGACGGTACTGATGTACATCTATCTAATGATTCTGTAGTAAGTGACGGTACTGATGTACATCTATCTAATGATTCTGTAGTAAGTGACGGTACTGATGTACATCTATCTAACGATTCTGTATTATGTGATTCAGGCTATGCTCTAGATGTGGTTTATATGAAGAGTTTAGACTCTCTAGTTAGACCTAAAAGTCCTAGTATTTTTTTGGACAAGAGCTCTGTCACTAATAAGAATACTAACTCGAAGTCTGCGGTTTTATTTGGAAAAAGCACTATCTATCAGGCAGGACAAATGTATAGGGAGGTCAAGGAGACGCAGAAGGAAAGGCAGGATGCAGTCAGACTCTCTGACTTACTCCAAAGCCCCTATGGCAATCAGTCGGAAGTGAATAATTTGTTTTTTAACTTGTCATCTAGTGAGCTCACAATAGAACAGCTAGCTACATTGAACAAAGGTCTTTCTTTTATACCTGCTACGAAAATGGACCTTGTGGAGATGATTTTAGATCTTAAAAAGTGTTTGCCAGGAATATTATGTTGAAGACTATCTTTTCAGGTAGTGATATTGGAGTCTGCAGCATGTTTAAGAAACCTAGCACATTCACACCAGTTAACTATTCAGCTATGGAGTCTTTTGTTAAGTTATGTGAGGATGACTTAAGAAGGTCCTTTAATGATAAAAATAATACAAGTTTTTTAATCTAACACATAATGAGCATGAGGCACTGAATCAATTGGTTAGAGCAGAGCACCTAGTTTTTGACAAGCTGACAAATGAGGTGGAGTTATAGTGTTGGATGTCTGTCTATCTGGACAAAATGCATGATATGTTGTATGACAATACAGTGTATGTGTTATTGCAGAAATGTCAAGTTAATGGTATAATTAACAGGCTGAATTTCTTTCTGTATGACTTACTAATGACAGAGCAGAGAGACTATTCTCTCTACACTTATTTTTCTGTAGAGCACCCCACTATACCACAGATTTATGGATTGCCGAAAGTGCACAAAAACACCAGGGGTCCTCCCTATCGCCCCATAGTTTCAGGAAGGGGATGGCTCACTGAGCCAGTGTGGATATATGTCGACAAACAACTAAGAGGCGTATTGGACAAAGTTGATACAATTTTGTGAGATAGTAAATAGTTTCTAGAGCATTTATACAACTGGGCTTGGGGTAGATCTAGTAATGACATCAAAAGAATGTTGTTTGTTACTCTAGATGTGAAATCACTGTTATTGTGATACCCAATGAGGATGGGATTGAGCGGGTTAGGCGATTCATGATTAAAGAAGGTGGCTTCTCTAACTCTACAGTTAGCATGATCTGTGCCCTGCTAGATCTGATCTTAGAGAATAATTTGTTTCTCTTTGAGTCAGAATACTTTCCACAAGTTGTAGGGGTAGCAATGGGCACAACGTGTGCCAACACGTATGCAAACTTAGTTTTAGCCAATTGGGAGCTAGAATGTGTCTTCAGCAAAGATCTATATAAAACACGTCATGTTTTATAAGTGATTTGTGGATGACATCTTTTTTTGTCTGGGATGGTACTATGGATGAGGTTCAAGCCTTTGTGGACATGTTGGAAACTTCAACTAATTATTTGTCTTTTTCTCTGCACTACTCTGTTGACATTATTGATTTTTTAGACATTACTGTGAGCACAGATATGTTAGGTAACATGTCCACTAAAATGTAAGGAAACCATACAGGAAAAATAACGTTACATCATTCTAGTATGCATCCATCCCATGTTACTAGGAATGTGGTTAAAATCAGGTTCTTAGGTGCATGAGATTGCATACTAATGCTGACTCTTTAGAGCAAGCTTTAACAGTGCTAAAGGCAGATCTATTGAAAAGGGGCTATAAGGGCAGTGAGATAGACAAGGAAATTAGAGAACTGAATACATCGGCTGGTGTTAAAGTAAAACCCTACTTCTCTGACAGCTCCTCAAGTATAGTGAGGGATACAGAGGCTAACAGCATGAAGGGTGTAAATAGGGTCTGTTTGACTTATTCAGTAGAGGTTAATAAAGTGTGTGAAGTCATAAAGAAAAATTGGTCCATCCTGATGACTGATCCCTCTATCAGTGAACATATAGAATCAGTTCCTACGTTTTGCTTTAAAAATACCAAGAACTTAAAACAGCAACTCTGTTATAGACACACTGAACCATATAGGCACCTCACCTCCCAATGTAAGGGCACTCATGCATGCTGGTCTTGCAAGGCATGCAGTTATATATGGTCTACACACTTGGTTATGCATACATTAAGTATGGAACCTATGCATCTGTCCTTTTATACAGATTGTTGTACGAAAAATTTGGTCTATATGGCTAAGTGTAATGTATGTGATTCATATTATATAGGGAAGATAAATCATATGTTTAAGAACAGGATTCTGCAGCATCAGAGTGATATACGAAATAATAAACTAACAAATGTATTAGCGAAACATGCATCTGAAGCTGGTATGAGTCACAGGTTTAAGTTCTTGGTACTACAGAAATTAAATGAAAGTTTAAGGGAAAGGTATTTGAGTAATGAGACTGAACTTGCTGAGTTAAAATGGATTGTCAACTTTAAAGCATATGTGCCACCTGGTTTGAATAGTGCTGTTGCTTTAAAGCCTCTCCTAAAGAAGAGAGGTTTAGTTCACTGATAAGTGTTAACACCCAACAATTTTAATTGTTTTTAATTAACTGGAAGCTTTTTGTATTTAAAGGCCTGTTTTCTCATGCTGTTTGTTAAGGTATGAAGAAGCGAGCAATCGTGAAAGTGCTTACCTCTTTTTATTTGTTTTTATCTGTTTTTTGGAATTAAAGTGTTCTTGTTCTCAGCACTGGGAATCTTTTCATTTGCTGAACTTTGTTTTTGGATATCCTAGATTCCACTACATTCTCTTGCTGCAGTCACATGTTAAATTATAGTGGTTGACCTAGTAATTCCTATATCATAATTATTGTCCTGATGGATGACACAGTCATATTATGACAGTTGTGCAGTTTTATTAAATTAATATCTGTATAATTTCATGTATTGTGCTTATTTAGCTTTGTGCAAACATGTTGCTTTTGTTTGTGCGATGATAAGCAGTGCATACCATTTTCAAATGTTGCAGATAACTGTAATTGCCAGGAATAGACATACGTTGGTGTTCATCGCATTACACATGGCTGGCATTCAGGGTGAAGTTTTGATATTTTGTTCTCAAAGCTAGGGGGTGCAGGAGTCCAAAGTGTTTGCTGGAGTCCTAGTGAATGATTATAGTCCCCAGCTGTTGCAGGAGCACAATCATGCATCAGATTACAAACTGGATGTATGGTATAGTTTGGCCCAGGATTTGTCCACTCTTACTGGTGTCCCCCACACTGGTGAACAGTGTAGAAATCAGTAGGGGGACCTCGGGATGTGGAAGAAGGATACCCTCAATCATTGGGTTGATGAAGGTAGGACTGATGGCACTTCACAGATGTGTGAGTAACACTTACAGGTACTGCTGGAATGATATAGCAGCTGTATCTGTTTCTGATTGCTGATCTTAATATGTTTTATTTTTTCCCCACAGCTAATGCAGAGAGAACACTAAATGTGTGAGCCTGTGAGGGAATATTGAGAAGAATGAGAGACGCAAGTGGTATGTATGCTTCAAAACAGTACTGTTATTTTAGCATTGGAAGTAAATACAGCTTATTTCGCTAAACACTTGCATCACTTTGAGTATGCATTTATCAATTTAATGCAATATTATGCATGCATTAGTATATTCAGTAAAACAACAGTCCAATGTTACAGGGTAGACAGAGGTTGTCATTTAGAAAACCACACTTCCAAACTATACATGTTTAAGTTGACATAAATATTGCAGTATAAATTATGACCTATATACCAGGGACACCAAGAGAATAGTGCAGATTGGTATCATTATAACAGTGAACGTGTATGTATAAAAGTGTAAAAGAAAAGAGTGCTGTCATTATGCTGTATTCCATATGGAAAGTACAGTATTACATTACTCACTCCATGAGAGTTCGAATAACATACTTGCCAAATTTAAGGCAGCTTAAAGAAGTACGGAAGATAGGAAAGTGTTGAAATGGGGAGCAAACAGGAGGAAAAACAAAGTGAAAGGAAGGTAGGAATGTGAAGGAAGGGTGTAGGTAAGAACAATAGCTATCCATTTCTTCAGCAGTAACAACTGGGACATGTATAGATTTTAAGCTGTATTTGGACTGTCACCTCCAGAGAGAGGGGTGACAAATTAGGTGTGTGAAGTAGACACATCTGGAAAATGGAGAGCTATGTATAAGACGATACTTTTTTGGGACCTGTGCACTTATTTTTTAAAGGAGAGAGTGGAATGTTGGGAAAGGGACATAGGCAAATATGGGGCAGGCAAATTGTGAAGGTGAGGAAGCATTTGCAGACAGACAAGACATACAAGACAAGGACAGGGTTGATAAAGGACACAAGAGGATGGGTGAACACCTTGGTTGTGGTGGGTGTGGAGGAATCGAGGTCCCATGGACATAAGCATGGTAACAGTGGGACTCAAGTCCTCACCCACTGGACTGTCAGTGTTCCATCACTGAGCTGCTGGCTGTAGTGACCAACGTCTGCATGATAAAAATAAGTAATCCAGAAATAACAAAAAGAAGATATGGGGTGGGGTGAGAGAAAAATGGAGAACATTTGTAACTTCACACATTATGCAACAAGCTTCAAAAATAACTTTATTGTTTCATAGTTTCATAGTATAATTATTCTATAACAGTCTATTTTAAACAATAACAACTGCTAAGAAATTCCTTTATTAATTGGACTACATGTACAATTATTACATGTGACAGCAGGCAATTGACGCTACAGATCTGGAGGCCTGTACTTCAAATGCTATAATTAAGCAATAACCCATGCCTGGGTGTGGGTAATGCTGGATTTACCCACGGTTGGCGTGGTTTGTTCACAAGGTCGAAGCCAGAGTGGCCAAACAAAGACAACCATGGGTAAATCCAGCATTACCGACACCCAGAAGTGGGTTATTGCTATTATACAATGACATTATTTAAGAAAAAATATACTAAGTTTTCTTAAATAATGGCATTGTATAATGCCTCCTTGCTGCCCTTCTGCAGCTGTCCTGTATTCTGCGGCAGTTTTGATGTACTGTGCATGCATATGCTTACGCAGTACATCAGAGCTGTGGGTGGAAGCAATGGAGAAAGCAAGATCTCCGTTGCTTTTTAGAAAGTGTCTCGCTATGTTAAACTCCTTTAACATAGCGAGACACTTTCTAAAAAGCAACAGAGATCTGGTTTTCTCCGTTGCTTTAGAAAGTGTCTCGCTAAGTTGAACTCCTTTAACATAGCGAGACAGCTTTAAAAAAAGCAACGGAGATCTTCCTTTCTCTGTTGCTTTTTTTAAAGCTGTCTCACTATGTTAAACTCCTTTAACATAGCGAGACACTTTCTAAAAAGCAACAGAGATCTTGCTTTCTCCGTTGCTGTAAGAAAAAAAAAAGACTTATACTAATGGAAAAAGTCTGGGTGACCGGACCTTTTTCCATTAGTATAAGTCTGATTTACAACATGCACGCTGACCAATCAGCATGCACGTTTTGGAATATTAATGGGGGGTTGTTGCATAATGATGATTACATAACAGTACTGTATTGTTATTGATGAAAAGCTAACACACTATTGTAATCAGATGATTTATATATTTGGGGAGTGTGGTATTAAAATCCACAAGCAGTGTCTACTGTAATACTGTATATTTCTATTGGGATACAACATAATACACACACTCTTTCGTTTTATACTTATAGACTCATGGTCACTGTTATTTGAGAATGTGCAACTGTTGCTTTGCATTTCAGACCACACCTCTCCACATTTTAGAGCAGGATATCTTGACATATCATAAAATATTGGGTGTACAAGGACCCATAATTAGGAACATATTTCAAATATTGCTATTGCACACATGGATAGTTGCACAGGATGTGTGTTAACATAACATTTTGACACTTATTTATTTATTTACTTAAATATAAAGTACTGGCCAGACACCCATGAATCCTACAATGACCAGAGCAAAGCCGTGATTCTTAAATGTGGGTGTTCAGCAGAAGGAAGTAGTACTGAATGCTATGTAATGCATGCATACTTGTTTTTACTGTTCAGATATGCATTTCCCAATTCATACAAATGCATGATATAGGAACTACTCCATCTATAGCTGCTAAGGCAGCAATAAAAGTGCTTTATATAATTATTCTTAATTACCACATACTTGTCTCATTCTCGCCAATCGCCTACCATAGGAACTTATATTTGAGGCCCTCTCTTCTGCAGCTGTGGAAAAAGGGAAAAGTAAAAGCATTATGAAGACCAGTGTTTACCACAGTAGCTTGAGTATTTGCAGGTAATATATATAAATCATTCTTACACATCACTAGGGTGTTCCCTGTCTGGCAATCCCTGATCCACGGATCAAAGGTATCCCTCTAGCTCCTATGGAGGTTGTCATAGTGGTGACTACATTGTTCACTGGTGCGGGAGATACCAGTCAAACTGGTAAGAGCTCTTACAAAACTATCCCAGGCTTCTGATTTGTATTGTGAGGCAGTATAGTCCTCCTGCAAAAGGTGTGGTCCATGATCCCTAACCAGGAGCCCAGTAAAAATCTTGGACTCCTAGACACCCCAGTGCTGTGCCCCAAATTGCATACCCTCACCAGCACCAGACATTGCTGCACAAGTTAGAGCTCAATGTATAAAGCAATAGGAGGATAATGAAGAAGCTACTATGGGTAAACTCATTTCCAGCCTGACTGGGGATCTTTGCAAGATCCCCAGTCAGGCTGGAAACAAGTTTATCCGTGCTGTCTTTTTCGTTATCCTACTATTGCTGTTTGACTTGCTGAATGAAGTGCCTTTAGCAGTGTCACTTGGTTTTCATCTGTCTCAATGTATAAAGTGTAATTCCAAGTAATTTCCCTATAAATACCATGTTTTCCTGAAAACTGAGTTTACTGAGAGTGCGCACTGGCTGGCTTTTGATACATTTGAAAATGGTGACTGCCGCTTACCATCGTGCAAACCTTGAATTGTGAGATGCTAAGCAGCTCGCACCTTTTTCAAATATATCACCAAAAGCACACAACCAATACAATTCCATGGTTACTTCCTTACAGTACCACTTTATTGGGATATGCTGCAATGTCACACCATGATAAGAAAAGTTTGCACAACCTGGAGTAGAACCCAGGGCCATTTTTACTCTAGTCCAACACTTAACATGTGTCACCATAATGGTAATTACATGATCAATGTATTTTAGTAGTCATTGTTAACTTCATGGTATGAGTGTAGCATGGTGCCACTTACTGGGTTTGCATAGTGATATTAATTGAAAGCATCCGGTTTCTATTTTTAGATGTCTGGATCATGTCTGATACATGGGTGGTCCCACTGCACAATCATAGTAAGCATCAATAAGTGCCACAGCACATTGCACAAACATTTGGAAAAACTAAGAAAAAAAACAGAAGAGAAATAGGAGAAGGATGGAATATACAGATATAACTACTTTTGACAGGTTTAACAGGGTTTTGGTTTATATTTTTCTGGTGTTCCTCATAAAAGTTGTGGTTTTCAGATAATCATTAGGAATGGATAGAAATAAATATGAATGACATTTTCGTTTAGGACTTCAAACTCTTCAGAGATTGCATGATGGTCATGGACCATTGGTGCTTTCATGTACACGGATTCATTATTTATGTTGTTCTCCAAGGTTTTGTGGCCAATACGACTGGGACACGCCACTAAACCTGACTTAGGCGTGATGTACATCATGAATATTTATTGCGTGCTGCCAAAAACACTTCTGGGCTTTGTACATGGATATACTCCATGTAGGCTCTACAAGGAGCCTACACAGTGCTTATTGAATCCTAGGGATTATTTAACTCATAGAATATTAAAGTACAATTTAGGCCTTTCACTGGTATTTGAATTCAGGACCTATAGCAATCCATGGTGATGTCACTACCCCTGGACTATTAAACAGACACTTAGCAGCCTTCAGAGTCATCCCTTAATGAACTGTCTCACTGGAGAGTTTTGCAGCATCAATGTACTAATCCATGTATAACTCACCAAATGAGACAGAAGTAGAAAGGTACCATGATGAACTTAGTACATAATAACCAGACAACTTAAGATCAGCCAATCGACCAGTCCTCATGACATTTCCATTGCAACAATGGTGGTACCATTCTTCTGAATTTATGATTTTGGTGCAATACGAAAAGTGAAAGTTTTAGGTTTACCTGATTTGAAGGGATATTTTAGACCTACACAATTAAGGCTCATATACAAAGTTATAACTCAAAGACTTAAAGTGGAAGGTGATGTTGATGAAATGGGGGTATTGAAGAAATAAGGAGAGAGTGGGATTTTGGATACAGATCCTTAAGGAGAATAACAACAGCAATACAAAATATTTATAGTCATATAGTTGCAGAAAATATTCTAAGAACTAAACCAACACAAGAATGGAAAAAGGAGATGTTGCTGCTAGGGATGACTGAGGAACCAAGGTATACTAAGATCAAATAATGAAACAGGGAAAGGTGATAGAATGGGATAAGACCAAGCAGACATTTGGACTGCAGGCTAATGATTGCCTTCCTTATCAGGGACTGACATCTGATTATAGTTAAAGAGAAAGAGATATGGAATCCTAAGTGAAAGACCTGCTCTGGTAGAGTTTCTCGTTGAATCTAGAACAGAAGCTGCTGTTAAAAAGGGAGAATTAGCAGGGCATATAGGATTTTTGATATCAGTGGAGTTTAGAAAAGATTGGGAAAAGAGACTGGATAAGCAATAAACAAGGGAACAATGGGATGACATATATATGGCTCAAAAATATAAAACAAAATTTGGAAGGTTTAGAATTTTCACTTGAAATGTTTGCATAGATATATTTATACCCCAAGCAGACTTCAAAGAATTTTTCCTCACATAAATGGCAAATGTTGGAGGTGTGTTAGGGAAGAAAGAGGTACATAGGAACATAAGCTCTGGAGTGTAATGAGTTGGCAGATTTTAAAAATTCCATACAGAGTACCCTCTCATAAATATTGGGTAAGTAAATGGCTGTAACTAAACAAGTGATTATTTTGTGCTAGGGCACTGGATCTGAATTGCCTAGACATAGTAAGGTCTTGTTAAGTTTAATTCTGGTGGCTGCCAAAAGAATCAATTACTAGAAAATAGAAATGAAAGATGAAAGTGTAAATTAACTGTATTTAAAGTACTGAATATTGTTACTGAGATAACATAACTAGATGTGGGATCTTCAGAAAAGGAAAGGAGCAAATTTCATATAAATAAGTGAAAATTGTAAGAACAATACATGCAGAATAACGTTCAGTAGGAGGAGTGATGTATAATGAAGGGCAGGAATTGAGCAATTTGTGTAATGCTGGACTGATGATAGTTATAAAAAAAATGTGATCTATATAACTGGAAACGTTGATATAGCTTACTTTCTTTCACATTAGTATATGCTTGCCTATGTCTTAAGTGATAATTTAATAATTTAATTTAACTTTTTATTAAAAAAATTGAGACTGGTAAATTATGAAATGTTGTGATGAAGAACCAGGCAGATTCTTAACAATGGATGCAGTATACTGAAACATAAAAATGAACCAAATTAATACAAATTTCCCAAGGGATGGGGATTGGTGAATAAAATATATTTAGAACAGTTAAACTATTTTTTTCATTCATCCCAATCTGCTGAACTCAGGCCTAAAGGTCTTCTCCAGTGCTCAGACATTTATATTGGGAAAGGAAAAGTTGACAAACTGCCAAGGGTGTTGTCATACCGTAGGGCCATTTTTCTTTTTTATATCATCCCACTTGTTTCCCCTTTCTTCCTCAGTGCTGAGCATCTCGTTATATACCCTCTTCAGGCTTTGCTGCCTGCATGATGTATGCCTACTGATTCCACTCCATGCCCCCCCCCCCCCAAAAAAAAAAAAAGAGTACAGCTATCAGTCATTAAAATACTTCCCTATTGTCAAGGCTATCCTTGGTCACTGTAAAGAAAAAGGTAAATTTATTTTTTCCAGCATAAAATTTGAATCTCAGGGAGTGGAGGCATGTTTCCCTTGAGGTCTTAAGTAAAGGACTTCTTTATGGATGCCATTAATAGACAGAAGGAGTTGCTATCTGCAAGAAGATAAAGTCAAAGACTACAGAAACAGAGCTAATAATAGATTAGTGAATTGTTTACTAGAAGGTGGGTGTGAGAAGATGATGCCAGCTCTCCTATCCTAGGGGAAGAGAGTGGCCTGGTTACTGTAGTGCTAGCACCTACTGGAGTGAAAGGTGCATGGTATGCAGCAGATCATGGGGCATGTGTGAAAATGTGAACACCCACAGGAGAAAACATTGCAGGCTATTGCAGCTACATGCATGTATCAGCTACTGGGGAAAATAATACAATTAAAATATAAGAAGTCCCCTGACAGCCTGTAGTGATCATCTCTCACCCCTCCCTGAGAAAGAATGGGCTGATTGATGGCATGAGGGCTGAGAGGTGTCACACAGCAAGAAACATTACTCCTAATTAATGTACAAACCAAGCTTTAGGTCACCTTGAAAAGGACCTCCTGAATTAAGGGGAAAGGAGAAAGTCATGCAGTATCTCATTCCATGCAACAAAGACATGTGTCTTGCAAACTGTTCCGTCACAAGTGAAAGAGTCTGGATATGACTGCTAGAATGGGTAAACAACAGAGCCCAAGAGAAGTTCCATATGTAAGAACTTTCATGAAGAAAGTTTTAGGTGCAGTTTTCATCCATAAGGCACAGAGGTTTCCCTGCTTGGTACCTCTTCTGGCTTATTTTGCAGACCTGGAACACAAGTGAATAGTAGTTGTAGATGACATTCCACAGTTCCGTCCCAAATTGGAATAGCATCTTTTCATAAATGACTGCTCATTATTACATCATTGTAGCATTATTCTCAGTTGATTTGTAGATGGCTAGGCTGAAAGTTTTCCTGCAAAGCAATCAGAGGCCTCTCTATTGACTTCATCTGTTTCTCACAGATGGGAAGCATTAAACATGAAAATGATTTAGAAGGGTTTCAGTACTTTTTGAATGATTGTCCTTAATCAGCCTACATTCTAGAACTTGTTGAATTTATTTTATTTGGGACAACTATGGGAGCATCAGTTACTCCTTCATATGCTAATCTGATGATGGGATTATTTGAAATTAATTATATGTCTAATTCATTTTTTTCAGAACTGTGTGGTGAAATATTTTCATTACATAGATGATTTGATTTTTGTTTATAAGGGTGGAAAAATGGATGTGGCTACATTCATTGCTAATTTGAAGAGTAATGATTATAATTTACATTTTGTTGGTAAATGTAATGATATAAGCATTGCTTATCTGGATCGAATGAAAATTTAGTGATAGACTTAAGGAATACTTGAGGGATACTCACTTGGCTAAATTAGATAGTGCCAATGCTGGACAGTTTTTGAATTAGTGTGATACAATTCCTAATGTATTATTGGCTTTAGTGCTATGTCAAGTTAAAGTAAAGAGACAGAAAATCATCTGATTAAGCAGAAACGTTTATACAAGGAAAGTGTTTATTTTAAAATATGGGAACTTGATACCAAATGAAATAGATAAGGAAATTAATTGAATGTGTTTAACTGAATTCAGTTTGTATTTAATTTGTATTCATTTTTTTTAACTTATTAATTGATTATTTTTTGTATGTATTGTATGTTTCATAGGCTCATAGGTTCATAGGTAAGTACTAGGCTAGCTGCTCTTGCAGGCCATTTTGAAAGAGCACTATGGAGCACTCGAAAGTTATTTTCTCAGTCCAGACATTTAATAAATACAAAAAAGTTAGTAAATTGTTTAGAGCTTTCGTCCTGTACAATATCAAAGGACTTCTTCAGAAAAAACTGAGGCTCCAACAATACCCCTTGATAAATAACAATCCAATCTACAAATGAAATACTTAAAGTGGATCACCATTAAGGCAACAAACTTAAAATATCATCACTAGTCATTAAATTATATAAATTAACATCCAAAGTTATCACGCAGTATTCCAAATTCATATCATATATATACCTAAGTGCTTACAATGTAAAGCACAATTTTAATAAAACCACTTCTAAAACATTTAGAAAACATTTAAAAAACATAAAAGAAACTGTTTCCTAAAACCATAAAAATTATTACTGAATTGTGTGATCCATGTTGCTCCTTCTTATGCAGTGATTTTTGACTATAACGCAGATTCTCACTACCACTTTTGTTTTTTAAGCCTAGTCAATCTCCCGAAGTTGTAGCTTCACAAAGGAGTCCTACACCCATCTAAATACAGGCATAGAAGTGTCAGTCTAACAACAGCAAAATTTTATGTGAAATTAAAAACAAATCACCCTGGTGGTCAACCAACATAATTTCATTATATAGTTTCATGGGTAAGTACATGGTAACTGCCCTTGCAGAACATTTTAAGCCTAGCCATTTTCCATTTTTGTGCTTGAATGAACCTATCCCATTTGGTTAGAGACTGGTCTTACCCATCCTATGGTCAATAATTATATATTACCCTAATGAAAATAACTGGGATCATACCATAGATAATTTGAGGGAACCCATGCATGGGATAAAGCATTTAGGAGATGCCTCTGTCTATTAGTAGTCCGGAGGGGGCACGATTGGAATACATTTTCTGTTTCCCATACAAAGATCCAAGCTGTGTTTGAATATAGACATGGTTGAACTTTGTTTTATGTGAATGGGGAGTCTGTTCCAGAGCAGTGGTATCCTCTGTAAGATATACATGTCCCTCCAAATCATTCTATTGATGCTGCAGAAAAGGTTTTGATCCCTTCATCAAATATTTATTTTGCCATTTAACTTTCTGATGTGGACTAAATGCATCAGCATTAAGTCAGAGGCTGCCTTTTATGCCAGACACAGGTCATCTCTTAGCAGTCTGTAGGATACTGAGTACAGTGACAGGGCTTTGAATCTGTCCATGTAGAACATGTTTAAGCCTTCTATACTTTCAGTAAGGTATCTCTATGGGTGTTCCGGTTGTTGCAACTGTCTGAACAAATACATGCCAAAGGGGACATTATATTCAATGACTGGCCTAATAAGGGTTGAGCAGAGGGGGGCAGTTATACCCCAAGCTCTAGACACAATCCCTTTGTTTATAAGCTATGCAATATAGAAGTTTTCTTACAACAATGGACACATGTTGATCAAATGTTAGGTTACTGTCCACATAAGTTCCCAAATCCTGAACAGCTGGATCATCTCTTAGGGGCATATTGTCAATGTGGTAGTTCCCTGGGGTAGATGATTTCCTAAAGGATACAATAATGCATTTTTTAGCATTTAGTTTCAGTCCATGATTTGGCACTAGTTATTTCTTTTGGACAAATCTTCCCGCAGGCTGGCTAAGTCATTTGCAAATTCAGTGACAGCTCCTAGTTTGCAGACATCTGTAAACATAATCAGCCAGAGCCCTTTGGTATTGGCTTTTACTTCAGAAAAGAAGATGCTAAATGGGACAGGTCTTAGCACAGAACCCTGTGGGTTTTCACTAGTGACCAGTCTCTTTGTGGAGGTAACTTCCCCTATTTTGATTTCCTGCATCATATCTGTGAGCCAGATGGTAATCCATTTGGTAACATAGGGGTTTATTCCCAGTTTATTTAACTTTTCTACTATGCCTTATTGGGGAATCATGTAAAAAGCTTTGGCCAGGTCAAGGTTTGAGGGGTGTACCATTTTGTCTTCATCAATTGTTTTTGTGAAGTTTTCAAAAAATCCATCAGGTTGAGAAAGCATGACCTACCCTTGACGAATCCAAACTGAGATGGGCCCAGTGTTTGGAGGTTCTCTGTGTCCTGATTGATTAGTTCCATGAAAAGTCTTTCCATGGCTTTGCATACGAGACTGGTCAGAATTATGGATCTGTAATTGCCTGGGTCTGTGGAAGGTCTTCCCTTATGCAGAGGAATGATTGCAGCTTTTCTCCAGTCATTTGGTAGAAGACCTGTATGGAGGCTAACACTGAACATTTTTGCTAGGGTTGTGCATATATTGTGCCTCATGCTATTTAAGATGTATCCAGGGATATTGTTACGTCTCACTGGTGCAGTATTTTTAACTTTTGATAGCACTTTCAGTGGTTGGTCTTGTGTGATAACTGGAGGCAAGCCAGTTTAAGTATATCTTGAGGGACAGACAGAGAGGAGAGAGGGGTAAATTTAGAACTAAACTATCAGCCAGTAGGTTAGGTATACCTTCAGCCTCAGTGTAGGTAACATCATTCACATCATTCACAATCAGCTCAACTCATTGCTGTATTGTGATTTTGAGATTAGTAACATGACTAAAAATGTTTTGTGATTTTGAGATTACTAACATGACTAAAAATGTTTTGTGATTGTCTTTGGCTTGGGTAGTTATTTTAGCCTCAAATTTGCTTTGATGGATTTTATTAAGCTTCAATGACAAGGGCACTATCATTCTGGGAATTTCTCTACTTACTTTTGGTCAGAATTCTTTTCCTTTTCTTAGAAAGCTTGCTGATATTATAATTCCACCAAGTGGGTTTCTTTCTGGGGTTTACCCTGCATTTGTTCCTGTGCAGTACAGCTGCATCTATGCAGATGTTTACATGCTGGTATAATGTGGTGGTGTATGTGTCTGTGTATTCGGTGGAGTTAACTGGGTTTGGTGAAGATCTGAAGCTTGCCAATGTATCACTTATGAGTAGATAATTAATAAACAGGATTTTTTAAATTGACTAATTAAGTATATATTTTTGAATATATTGTGTGTTTTATTTGTGTGACACCACTTTCTTTGATGGCCCTTTGGCCAAGGCACTAGAAGTCAGTAAGAGTTCTTAAAAAAAAAATAAAATAAAGCAAGAAAGGAAATGAGGGTGGTAAATATGAATGTCTAGCACTAGGAACGGTTGTTTGCTTTTTTTGTCTTGTTTTAGCTCCAGAATAGGCACGCATAGTAGTATTTAAATTAATTAATAATAAAACAGAACAATACCTAGTTCTTTAACATGCTTAGCTGAACCATTTCCAATATTTTATGTCTCAAAAAGGATAAGAATCCTTAGGTCTGGCCTTTCGCTTTCCAATCAAAATTCCTGGTTTGTAATTTTAAAAAACAAAAATAAAAAAATGAACAAGCACAGACATCTGTCTTTTTATGTGTATTTTATGCTTTTCTTAATACCTGATTTTAGAATGTGGGTTGCAAATAGTGTTTTCTATAAGTAAGATTTAGTTTGATCTAATCAGTAGTAGTGTGTGAGGGTGGGTACTTGTTGTTCTCAAATGCACTTTTACGGCCCTGTTTATTTTGTTTGCCTTGAATAGACTGGTTTAAAATTGAATAGGCTGGTTTAAAATTAAACAATACGTACATTTTCCATAACTACTTTTAAGTATATAAAAGCTGATATGTTTAAAAAAAATATTTCTGATTTTTTGTTACTGAGGATCGCTTGTCTGTGATGAATATATACTATCCTGCTATCCTTTTCCTTAGCAAAAAAAAAATGGAATTCTCTTCCTTCCTCTCTCAGGACCTGTGCAAATTTGAAAACTCAGTTACATTCCTACCTTTACTCTAACAGAAAATGCAACTGCATTCTCCCCACCTAGTCCAATAATTCTCTCCCCACCTCTAAACCCCTCTCCAGCTATGATTACTAGTCTCTCTAGCTATGATCTATAGGCTACCACACACATGTACATATTGTAAATATCAAATTTGTACCATGTACCTAAGAATTTACACCTGCTTTCTAACATGAAATGTAACTGTAAATTGTTCATTAATAATATTGTGTCTGTACCTAAAGGTAACATGTACCTAAGAAATTACACCTGCTCTCTAGCATGAAACATAATTGTAAATTGTTCTTCTTTTCTATATTGTATCTGTATCTAAACTTTGTAGCATGGAGCTTTTCTCCCCAGGCCTCCACTGAAAACGGGCTCCCTGAGCCCAGTGGACATTCCCGGTCGTCAAACTGGAAATAAATAAATAAATAAATAAATAAATAAATAACGTATGTATGTATACATATATATATATATATATATATATATATATATATATATATATATGGGTCTACTTGAAAACACTGACATGCCAAAACACCGACGACGAGAACACCGAGACCAGAAGATTGATAACTGAGATGACTGACAGTTTTAAAGCATGAAAGTTCACATGCCTGACAAACCACAATCCTGACAATCAACAAAACAAAACAAATACCTTTTTTGAAAAACACACAAATAACACAAGCACACCAAAAACCTTATAAACCTACGCTAAACCTTACATACACAACTATCTATACACTAACCTTAACCCAAACCCTAACCCTAAGGTCCGTCACTATCGCACACTCACCTAACCTGCACGCTAACCCTAACTCACTTAACCCGCCTCTAACCCCAAAGTCTGTCACTATCGCACACTTACCTTACCCGCACCCTAACCCTAACTCACTTAACCTGCCCCTTACCCTAAAGTCTGTCACTATTGCACACTTACCTTAACATGTCGGTGTTCTCAGTGTCGGGCTTTTAAACTGTCTGTCATCTCAGTTGTCGATCTTCCGGTCTCTGTGTTGTCGGTGTTTTCAAGTAGACCCATATATATATATATATATATATATATATATATATATATATATATATATATATATCAAATACAAACACACACACAAATATATTTTCATAAGTTCATTGGTAAGTACTAGGCTAGCTGCCCTTGATAATCATTTTAAGCCCAGACAATTTCCTTTTTGGTATTTGAATTAACCTATCCCATTTGATGTTAGATTGGCATTAGTAGTACAGGGGACAGTCCTGGGATACATTTTCTGATTCTCATGAATATCTGTCTTTTTCCAAAATACCTGGTTGTCTAATTTTTTTTTTTTTTTTGCTTAAGCCTGTCATTTCAGTAATCTTCTTATAATGGTTACACTTCTGGGTGGGAAGGCTGCAGCTTGGAATTAAAAAAAAAACTGGTTATACCCCTGAAAACAGTGAAACACCGAGTCATTAATTGGAATGCAGAGGTTTCATTTCCAGTAGAATAGATCACAGTATAGGATTTATGTCTTTGCAAAGCTGATGATACTTATAACAGAGCAAATGAAGTTATTTTCCTAGTCATTACATCATATAAACTTTGTGAAAAGCTGAAAGTCACTCTGAGTTGAATACTTATTTAACATGGGAGGTCACTAACTGCAATACCTATTTCACAATTATGAACATTTTAGCATGGATAGAATGATAGGGCCAGGAAACAGTGTATTTGTTTTTACTTATCGGCACTCCTGGGATCCTAAAACATTTTCAGGGCACCTTATCTGTAATGCACATCCTTTTCATTCCATTGGTTCACATGTCGTGTGACTCTGATCAAGTCAGAAGTCGCAGTCAAAGATATAGGATTGCACTATGAATACCAGGCAATTGCAGCTAGCAGAATATATCTTATTATCAATTAATACATAATACACTATAGCAGGGGCACTGAAGTTGAGCTATATGAGGAAAATATTGAAAAAAATTTCCAAAATTGGTCTAAGTGCTGCAAGTGTTGGAAAAACATAAGATGTTCAAAGCATCTGGCAATTTAGGCCAGGGTTCGTCCATCCATAATTTGCATTTCTACTAACTGTTATTATTTCTTATATTTCCTAGTTATAATTAATTTTGCTTTGCAGTGTTTTCTGCTTAGCGACTGTTTTGATTGTGTGCATGTATTTTTGTGTGTGTGTGTGTGTGTGTGTGTGTGTGTGTGTGTGTGTGTGTGTGTGTGTGTGTGTGTGTGTGTGTGTGTGTGTGCGTGTGTGTGTTTGTGTGTGTCTTACTCTCTCGCTGTCTACATGATATTTCATGAAATCTCTAATGAACAAAAAACACCAGCTACAAAGCACAGCAATATACAGAATACCTAACATACCCTTAATACCCCTTTTTTACTAACACAACACCAAGAGAGTGATTTTACAGAAAAGAAAGCCCCTCTACTTTCCACATGGGGATGGCAAGCCCATCACATCCCCAGATTTCTAAATACTAACTCCGTGGCTGTACAAACAAAGGAAGGGAGAAAGCCCACTAAAGAATGGTATTGCTGCACACTCAGAAATCATCCTAGCACTGACTTCTTATCCCAAGCAGCCACTCCAATCCCATTTATTTCTAACCTTTGCCTATTAGTACCTAACCCCTCAAAAAATTATACCACTCCTACCCCTATATAACCTCACATACACTCATAGTCATCACATTAATCAGCATTATTGCATTAACCTAAATGTGCAGTTCACATTCTAGCTATTCAGTATTTTGGACAACCCTACAAACCTTTCAGCATTTTGCACTGCACACACACACACACACACACACACACACACATATGCATATGTGTTTGTGTGTGCATGTGTGTGTGTTTGTTTGTCTGTCTGGATTTACAGTATTGACTTAAAAGTCATGGGTAGAATTCTCAGATTTCATCTCATATGATCATAGGAGGATACTAGGCTAATGGCCCTGGGGCCCTTACAAGCCTAACCAAGAGTTTCTTCCCAAAAATAAACCTCAGTCAGCACCTGATGCCCCTGTCAATAAGGGACACAGCTGGAACCCTGGGAACAAATTTGTGGTTTCCCATCCACTCATCAAGGTTGTGCTTGAAGGGGGTCAGCAAGGTGCTCTGTTTGACGTGTATGGGAAGTCTATTCCAGAGATGGGGCAGTCTCTGGGAGACAAACTGTCTCTCCAGTAGATTTTGTTGATGTTGCATATTAGATTCTGACCTTTTGAGTGGAGCATCTCTAGTAGGACAGGGTCTAAGATTGCCTTGTAGGTGAGACACAGATCACCCCTGAGCCATCTTTACGATACCGAATAGAGTGATAGTGATTTGAGCCTTTCTGCATAGGGCAGGTGTTGCAGGCCATGGATTCTCTTGGTGAGGCATTTCAGTGGCCTTTCCACTTGATGCAGATGCTTGGAGAGGTACATCCCAAATGGGATATTATACTCAATTATTGGTCTAATGAGGGAGGAGTACAGAGAAGTACTAGCCTCCTTTCTTCTGGATGAAATCCCTTTACTTATGAGATGAACCAAGTAAAAGGTTTTTCTGACCACTGCCACTACATGATGGTCGAATGTGAGGTTGTTATCAAGCTGAGTGCCCAGGTCTCTCACCACAGGTTGTGTGCTTAGGGGGTTGCTGATGATGTGGTAATCGGTAGGGGTCGTGTTTTTGCCGAATGGTATGATGATACATTTTTTTGCATTTAGCTTGAGGCCATGACTTTGCCACCAGTCATTAGTTGCTGTGAGACCCTCTTGTGGTATGTTAATATCATTTGGGGAGTCAGTGACAGCACACAACATACAGTCATCCACAAACTTGGTCAGCCACAGGCCTTTTGTCTTTGCCTGGAACTCTGAGAAATAGATGCCAAACAGTAGGGGTCACAGGATGGGTCCCTGGGGAACTCCACTAGTGACAGGTCTGCTATCAGAGGTGGAGGTGCCTATTTTGACTTTGAGGGTCCTGTCGGTGAGCCTGTTGGCCACCCACCTGATGAGATAGGGATTTACACCAAGTTGTGTTAACTTTTTGATGATGCCCGAGTGGGGGATTGTATCAAAGGCCTTGACCAAGTCAAGGTAAGCTGTATGCATTGACTTACCCTCTTTCAGGGCCTTGGTGACAGTCTCAAAGAAGTCAACCAGGTTCCACAGGCAATATTTGCCCTTGACTAATCCAAACTCGATGGGGTCAAGTACTTGGAGATTGCCTATGTCCTTGTTTATGAGATGCATAATAATATGCTCCATGACTCTATAGATCAGACTTGTCAAGCTAATGGGGTGATAGTTTTCTGGGTCAATAGTGGCACCACCTTTGTGCAAGGGAATGACAGTGGCAGTTCTCCTCTCTGCTGGAATCAAGCCTGTACTTAGGCTGTGGTTGAATAGGGTGCTCAATGGTGAAGCCAGTTCTTGCTGGAGATGGTGCAGAATACATCCTGGGATAGTATCAGGTCCCATGGAAGCTGTGTTTTTGCCTTGGATTGGGCCTGCAACACTTGCTCTACGGAGATGTGAGTTACGGGACAAGTATCAGGGATATTGAAAGGGCCTTTGAGGGAGACAGGGGGCTAACATTTGCACTGATCCTCTCTGCTAGCAGGTTGGCTACGTCAACAGGATCAGTGTAAGTGATATTGTTAAGTACTAATTCGGAACCAACCTGGGCTTTGCCATGGAGGTTTTTGACATAAATGAAGAAAACTTTATGGTTTCTCTTTGTTTTGGAGGCAGGTTTTGATTCATAATTGGCCTTGGAGGTTTTCACTAGTGACCTAATTTGTTTGTTGAGGCTAAGGAGGGAGTTTTTCCTATTTGGAATTTGTTTCTTTTTACTCTAGGACAACAGTTTATTCCTTTTGTTGTAAAATCTGTTGAAAGAGGATGTCCATCAAATAGGTTTGTGTTTCCTTGAGGAGCAGGTTTTAGTTCTACTGGGCTGAGTCCATGCAGTTGTACAGGTGCTTGTATACTGCACTGGTATACTGTTCAGCATAGTTGTCTGCATCCTCTGAGGGGGGCGGTGGTGTGAAGCTAAAGATACCCTCCCTTAGGAGGTTGTAGTTAGCTTCTGAGAAATGTTTAAGCTTGATTGGGGGGTTGGGTAGGATAGAAACTTCGAATGAGACAGTCCGATGATCTGATCTCACCAGGGAAGAACATACTATGGGAGTGGTGCAGTGGTCACTAAGTAAGTCCAGAATGTTATTTCCCCTTGTGGGGGATGAGAAGAGCTGGTCTATTGCTATAGAATAGGTGAAGTCAAGGAATCATTGAGAGAGTGCATTAGTGCAGGAATAGTTCACCTAGTCTATGATGGGGTAGTTGAAATCACCAAGGATCAGGATGTTAGGGGATACCTTGATGGAGTAAAGTAGATTCAGGTAAAAGGAGTGGGTATTCTGAGTCATGGAGGGGGGTCTATAGTGAGCTATAACGTGGATGGTTGTCTTGCCAATTGTCAGTTGCTCCTGGAGTAGTTCCAGTGCATCATGCTGGCAAACCAGTCTGGAGGTGCGCCTGTCCTTAGTGAAGTTAGAGACTCCACCACTCTTGGTCTTCCCGACCTCATTTTAGGGTCAGAATGTTGTGGAATGAGGTATAGCCTGGTAAGGCAGGGGTGCTCTCTGCAGCCCTGAACCAGTTTTCATGAAAAATGAATTTCATTTTTTAAGAACCATCAATCAGTGTTTCTAGTTAAATAAATAAGTAGATTTATTAATGTGAGAACCTTTCTAAGACAAAGCCCAAGATAAAAATTAAAAACAGGACAAGGGTCAAAACAACTGGTGAGCCTGTAATTAAGGGTTTGGTTGGACGGTTAGAAAATCATGTCAATGGCAGGTATGGTGAAGTACCTTTGTGGACATGAAGTGATCAGTTTGAAACAAGTATCACAAGGAAACTTGCTTATATATTATATAATGTGCATTATACAATAAAGGCTAATTACTATTCAAAAATGAGAATGCTGACTGAGAGTGCAACTGGTGTGCCCACTGTAAATCGAACATATATCAATAGAAAAAAGTCCGGCTGCTGAAGTACCATTGAGCAGCTTGGCTTTTTATTGGTGTATGCTGAGGGACAGAGCAAAATATAACAAAAATTGGGTATGTTTTGCAAAACCAAACAATCATAATCCTGTTTGATTTTCCTTATATTTTTGTGCAGTCCCTCATAAAAAAATGGTCTATTTTTTAAACTGTTAAAAAGTAAACACCAACAGAGATTCTGTTTTCTCTGTTGCTTCTCCTGCACTGATGTACTGTGCAAGTGTGGGAACTGAAGTCCCATAAACATGCACAGTACATCAGTCTATGGAAGAAAATGCAGAGAAAGACTGAAGTGACCTCATACAAATATGTTATTTAAGAAAGGTAAGCAATTTCTTTCTTAAATAATATCATTGTATAATACAATACACTCCCTAATTTTGTATTTATATTTTAAATTGTATATTTATGTTTTTGTATACTGTATATTCCATACTTTACTTATATTATATTCTGTTAACTGCTTTTGGAGCTTTTCTCCCCGGGACTCCACTGAAAATGGGCTCTGCTTGGCCCAGTGGACTTCCCCGGTCTTCAAACTGGAAATAAATAAATAATAGCAATAATCCACTCTATTTGTGGCTATATCAGGATTTACCCGCAGTCGACTTTGTTTAATCATTCGGGCTTTGCCCTCATGGTCAAACCATACCAACCATGGGTAAATCCTGATATAATCACAGAAACTTATGAATTATTGCCTAATTGTCATGTGTCATAACCTGATATATGCTTTGTTACACGCATCGAAATAAAAGACTGCTTATTATGATAGGATAGAAAGTACTATAAGCAACAACATTATTAACTGCCAAGTAAACAAGTCGTGTTTCATGTCTATCCTCAAATAAAGCTTGGTTAACCTGGCACAAAGTACTACATATATTTGCGGGGCGTAATTATAATTATACAACCAAATTCAGTTAACAGAGAAAAGGTATCTAGAGCATTCATGTCAAAGAAAGCATATTTGAAAAAATCACCATAAAAAGAAATGTGCATGTGTGTGAATGTTTGTGGAGGAGGGAGGAAGATGTCACCCGGCAGAACCCGCACGTCCCCTAATTGCTCTTGCAGGGGAGGAAGATGTCACCCAGCAGAACCCACGCTTTCCCTAATTGCTCCTGCAGGGGAGGAAGATGTCACCCAGCAAAACCCGCACTTTCCCTAATTGCTCCTGCAGGGCAGGAAGATGTCACCCAGCAGAACCCGCACTTCCTCTAATTGCTCCTGCAGGGGAGGAAGATGTCACCCAGCAGAACCCGCACTTCCTCTAATTGCTCCTGCAGGGGAGGAAGATGTCACCCAGCAGAACCTGCACTTCCTCTAATTGCTCCTGCAGGGGAGGAAGATGTCACCCAGCAGAACCCGCACTTCCTCTAATTGCTCCAGCAGGGGAGGAAGATGTCAGCCAGCAGAACCCGCACTTCCTCTAATTGCTCCTGCAGTCACTGATGCTTCCAAGAAATTTGGCAACAAAACTGCAAGCAGCAGTGTTTCCTCAGCCTTTCATTTACCATTTATTCTTCTGAGCTAACTGAATTAAAACACAGCTTTAGCTCCCAGCTCAGTTTTTGTATATTAACTGTGTTGTATGCTTTATTTCAGGCTGATTAATTGTTGCAGAAAGGTAGTACTTGTAGTCAAACGCAGTAATTTCCTTGTAAGACACTTTGCCTTTTCCTCTGTTCTCTTTATAGAAGAATAATCAGGTAACCACGTACAACTGTGCATATTATGGCTTACACTGCCACAGTCTAGCTATGACCTAAATATACACTTTAAAGCAAGTTAAGAAACAGATCCATCTTTCCTGTTAAGAACTGATAACTGCTACGTGCACACAGCATCGGTACTTTTTTTCATATTTTGGCAGGTGTTGGATCTGGTTCAGCTACTGACCTCCCTCAAATGTATCAAACCAGGATAGATGTGAACTGATGCTTTTGATGTACACTGCAATTAAATCTAACACAATAACATATTTACAGCAGAAAACTACTTGTGTTTAATCATGAAGTTATCCCACTCAGTTTAAAAGGCTCAAATGTCATAATGTAGATAAAACTGTCTGCATTTAAAAGGTTATGAGCTATAGAGACACAAACAAAACTGGGCTGCAACTCAAAATTAATACTACTGGCAAAGTGTTTAGACACTAGTATTATATATACCTGCAGAAAAAGCAAGAAGCTATCCCACTATTTTTGATAGCTACAGATGGTTGTCATGGAAACTGGGTTGGTAGTAGTGCAGCCTTTAATTGGAGATAAGAAGCTGGTAATGATTGAGGAATTACATACAAAAACTTGGGTTCAAGGGCAACAACTTCCATTTGCTTTTAGTGTAACAATGAATATTTCTATGTTCTTTACAGTACTCGTGAACTGCCCCCCTGAAATAGGATTCATGATGAGCAAATCTTATTCGCTTACCAAAATAGGAGAGGCATTCACCTACCTCATTCCTAGTAGAGCTCATTCAATTATCAAAAAAGTAGCAAAACAAAAAGTTAGTAAAAAGTATGTAAAAATTATGCAGTTCCACAGGATAGATGTTTTCAGACTGGCTATGCTCCAAAGACATACATTCTACCCGTTGCCTGGTAGGTAGATAAACAGGCCAGAAATGGAATAACTGATAGCAACTTACCCATCTCTATGTATGTGGGAAGGGGGTGTTGGTGGAGTCCCTCTGCAAGACATCTTCCTGTGGAACACCCAAAGTTACAGACAGACTAGCTGGAATTGCTGGTGTGCAGAAATGTGTAATCATACTGGTTCCAGTACAGCAGGCATGGTTCTATGTTTTGTGGTCAACAGAGTAGGATTAGCTACATAAAAAAATCTCCTATTTTCTGTTGGGTGATGGTCATAATTTCAGCCTCTTGTCTCTCACTCCAGATCTCCTAGGTTAAAAAGGGTTAGAATGAACAAATGGGCCATTTGGGAATAGAGCGCTGATGGTCACTGGAGACAAAGCTTATTCATTTATTTTAAGGAACTTGGTGGAAGTGTCTGTGCATAAATTAACAGCAATCAGTAGCTTCTATATTAATGATTTAATGAGAATATAAAGCTGACGTTACCAGTAGGTGATTAATCAATGCGACTGAACAGGGCTCAGTGAGGTGCACTGAGAAATTCCTTCAGTACAGAAGTGGTAATGTGTCAACAAATGAAGTTAAACTACATATTAATATATAGTGTTTAAAATAATCATGATTAATTTGCTATCCAACAGATGCTATAGTGCATCCAGAAAATTACATAAGCAAAGTGGCCATAAAGACATATATAACTGTTATGTTTGCAGGAATTCTAGAAAGAAGATTTTACACAAAAAGTACACTTCTTAATTAAAACAGTAGCTGTCCAGTGGAACCTACGGGAACTACTTTTGCTCGATGGTAAAGTATATACAACATAAGCAAAGTAGGTTCAACAAAAACATAGTAATCATAATAATATGCTTAAGCATAACAAATGAAAAGTAAACTATGCAGAAAGTAAAAGTAATCCTATAAAACAACTCATAAAACAGGGAATATCCAAATATATGTAAATATACAGTGCTAAATACAGGGAATATGACACAAGATATTATGTCTCTTCAGATTAATCGGTTCTTCTGTTAAATTAATTTAGTTTATTTTACATTTTACATTTGTTGACCGGGCTAGTCTAACTGGATACATGTCCATTTTCAGTAGAGGCCCGAGGAGAAAAGCTCCACTGTAACAGTCTACGGTAACACACTAAGAAAAAAATATATACAAGAGGATAACTAAATTACTAAGCATGAGTTAGCAACTAATTAGCATACAAAACAACAGAAAAGCAATTAGTGAATCAAAAACACACAGCAACAACAGCAGTATTTAAATACAGAATTGAAATTTTTTTTTTTTTTTTTTTTTATAGCATCTGGACTTGGACTTGACCTATCATGAAGAAAAAAAGAACTAAAAATACTACCTGTGCAAGGCATTAGGTAGTGCAAAGTAAGTAGAGGTGATAGGAGGTAAAACATAAGCAAAGTAAGTAGCGGTAATAGGAGGTAAAATCATAAGAAAGAGGAAGTCACAAGCTGAAGAGAGTCATGGGGAAAAATTGTAGTGATGGGAGCAGTGATATAAGCTAGATGGAGACAAGGCAGTGTGAGAGAAGGAGAAGTAATACTTGTCCAGATGATGGGTGTGTACAGTGCAGATAGAGGTAATGGGAAAAGAGGTAAAAAGATGTGGAAGTAGGAAACAAGAGTCAGTCAGGAGAAGAGCAAGGGCAGAGCCAGTGTGATTTGAGGTGTATCTTTAAATGTTTCTTGAAAAGGGGTGTTGAGGTCAAGGTAGTAAGTTCACTAGGGAGCTTGTTCCAGTGTGAACCCACAGCATTTGAGAAAAGGGAGTCACCTGCTTTGTTCTGAGATTTACATGTGGCTACTAGAAGTTTATTAGCTGATCGTAGGGTAGTGACTGAGATATTCCAACAAACACCCATAGCCAAGAAGCAGTAAACCAAAATCTACCAACATTTATTGCTAATCAATGAAATTTTCACAACAGTATCAGTACACTCTAAAAATGCTAATACATATACACAGCTTCAGAAACTAGAAAGCCACATACTACAGAGAATTTGTGACTTAAAAAACTACTGCATTTCTTAACCACTAGTCCTAAACAGAGGACAGCTTCAGACAAAATGTAACAAGAATGTACTGATATTTTTAAAAATACTGAAAAGCCAGGGTGTAGTTGGACAAATGAGAATTTCCTGAACATTTTTCATGAGGTTCACAGAGGCCAAAAAATGGCTGTTGTATCTAACTAAAGCATACAGCATAGATCTGTACATATCTTCCTTACAGATGAAAAACAATGCATTTTTATTGTTTCAGGGGCAGGAGCTCAAAGTTATGCATAGTTTTCAGTATGTAAAGGGAAGGGCTAGGAGTTATGTACATTTTAAAATGTGAGGTGGAGTGCCGGAGAAGTTCCAACAGTATGATGGTATGATGATAGAGAAACCCATGCTGCAAAGTTAAACAACATCAAGAAATGTAGCACATAGACAATAACAGAAGCAGTGTGTCAGCCACTCAGAATCATACAAAGCTTAACCAGGAAAGCCCTTTTAAATCTAGAAGATACAGATATAATATAATGAGAAGCTGGTCTTGTACCTTGGGTATCTTGGACATTATATCAAATTATACATCATTCAAAACCCAAGACTCTAGAGGTGAAGACATGTAGGATATCCATGCGGCAACCTAGTTTGCATAATTGACTATATTGTCAACATGAATTGTGCAAAAGTTTTAATGTGTGACTGTTACAATTCAAAAGACCAAAAATGCAGTCCTTGGAATGTTTATTTATTTATTGATGCTTTTAGTGACCTTGCTGTGAATTAACTGCTTTTTTCCTCTCTGGTGGCAGAAGAGAAAACAAGGGTAGTTCAAGGCTTTTAATTAATATTCATGTGAAAACAAGAATGTTGCTATTGCCTGGTGTGATCCAATGAGCTTTTTGTTTGCTGTCTTTTGTCTTGTTGAGATAAGGCATTTAAGTGTGGTACTTTGCTTAGCAACATATTGCCATAACATTCACTTTACAGACTGAAGCAATTTGACCTGTTTCTGTGCTCATATCTCAACCTGCTTCTGGACTAATCCTGCCTTCAAAAATCCATAGCTGCATCTCACATGCATGGAGCCACGCTGTGCTGCTGGGCCACTATTGGTCCTTACAGCTGCAGTATGTAGCTGCCCATCACTGTATACAAGTTCGTAGTTGTCATCTTTAGCAAATAAGTGGCACTGGTTTGCACAGAGCAATGATGGCCTCACCCAGTGTACAATCGACTCTTCTAGATTCTTACTTCTTCCAATAGTGCAGCCTTTCTTTCTCCATAAGTCATCTCTTCACTCCATATATTTATCACAATTTTATCTCAGTCTATGTACTTCTGTCTGAATCATCCCATTTGCTTATATATATATATATATATATATATATATATATATATATATATATATATATATATATATTTATATATAGTTATTCTGTGTTAGTCCATGTATCACCTCAAAATAAAGTTATTCAGTTATATCCTGACATAAACTAACTCATCCATTTGCACATAGTTCATCCTGCATTCTCTAAATTGACTCCTAAATTCTGTGTTCTCTTAATTAACTCTCAATTACCTCACAAAAATGGATGGTCCACCTTGTTGTGTCCCTTCGTTTGCCAGCCTGTTAGTATTTTGTATCCCAGGCAGTATAGGAGGTACCTTATATTCACAGATAGCTATTTTGTGCTAAAAACAAACCATTCTGTTTATGAGAGGAGCAAACATTTAATTAACCTGCATGCTTCCCTCTCATTAAAACAATGGCCTGAGAGTAGTGCTCACACAGCCACAGAGTAAACAAAATCACATCAAAATGTCTTACACTCAGGCTGTAAAAATATCTACCAATGCCTCCAAGAACTAGAATGTCTTGGTATCAACAGAAATCTAATACCTCATTTCTGTCAAGCTCGTCTGCAGCAAAGAGTCATCAGGAGGCAAATCACCTCAAATGTATCACTCCTAATTGTGGTTCTTTTAAATGTTACATACTAGGGTATGGTTTAGCTTCACTTGCCTACTCTGTATTTGTTGTGCTTATGCATATAATATTGTTATTTTGGTTGAGTCTACTTCACTTTTGTGGTATATATTTCATATATAGCACTTACATATGCAGGAATTCTATAAAGAAGATTCTACATAGAAAAGTCAACTTCATAATCAAAACAGTACTTGTTTAGTGGAAACTATCGGAACTACTTTTGCTAGATAAAAGTAGAGCTATAATAAGCTGTCTTTCAGGTGCAAGGATCTCTGCTGTCACAAGGGCTCTAAAGTACCTTTCATCAGACAAGTTTGACTACAACATAGTGATGCTCATGTTGGAGTGAATGACTTGGGACACAAAACCCTGGGAGACATGTAGAAGGGCATGATGGAACGCTCCATGCCTGAGATAAATAGAGGTAAGTCACTGGTCTTAAGCACAATCCTTTCTTCTCCAAGAATGATGTCTAGGTAAAAAATCAAATATAATGTTCTCTAACAATTGATTAAAGACTTACGGTCATTCCAAGGGGATCCAGTATGTGTCAAAGTGGGATGAGATAGTCAACAGTCCAGTTGGCTTTACCAACAATGGTCTGCACCTCTAATTTCATGGTGTCTGCATTCTGGCTAATGGCTTTGCTGCTTTCATAGTCCGATTTTATAGCAGAGTCAGGTAATGGTCATTCTAATGTAGCAAACATATCTAAGCAAGAAAACAAATCACATTAAGGTGGGTCTTCTCATTACCAGAAGTCTCAACAACAAATTACTTGACAATGAAACATTCTTGTATATTTGGAATGTAGTCATTTATATATAATCACTGAGATTTGGTTTAAATGTAAAGAGCACACTTCCACCATACCTGAGTTTTGCACCTACTATGCCTTCAGGCCTGATGGCAACTATGAGACATCTCCTTATTTGTCAAGGACCACATAATCTCCATCAGATTCCCAAGGACTCACAAACTAAACACATAGAAGTCCAGTTTACCCTAAACACTACTATCAGCCTATAGTCTGTTACAGGACACCCTCCATGTCCCCAAGTGATCATGTAAGATTCCAAAATGTACTCCATGGATTCCATATTAACAATAATTCAATCATACTGAGTGATTTTGAACTAGCTCTCAATAAACTGCAGTATCTCTACCTCCAGATTAGGGTATGCGCAGAAGTTCTTTGTCTTAATAAGCAAAACCTCCTTGGAACATATAACTACCAAACCAACTTGAGGATGTAATATCCTTGCTCCATCCATACAAACATTGCCTCTTCATGCACTCTTCCTCTAATGTCACTTTCCATGGCTATGTCAGATCATAAATGTATGGCTTTCACTTTGAAAGTCTACAAAGCCCTTGCAGCATAGATTTTAAATATACTAACCTCGTTCAGTTCTATGATAAGGTTTTTAAATTCATTCATAGCAGCCTCTAACATAATCTTGGCATAACTTATAGCTTCACAATGGAGTCCTATGCTCATCTAAATAAAGGCATAGAAATGGCCGTCCCAACCAGAACAAAATATAATGCGAAAGTTAGAAACAAGTCACCTTGGTGGTCTGCCGACATAATTAAACTTCAGCAAAAGAAAAAAAATCCTCAAACTATACTGCATATCCATAATCCCTCATATCAAGAATGGTATCAAAAATATTACTAAAACATTATAATATACCATTGGGTCTACTGTACAGCCTATGACCCCGGGTTAGCATCTGACACTTGAGAACAATTATTTCCTTTGCTATGTCAAAAAACTAAAGAACAGCACCCAAAATTGATGCTAGCAAATGAATATGGTGCTAACTCTACCCCCAAAATTTCCATCTACCCCCAAAATTTCCATCCAAACTCCACATATCCCTGAGTCCCTTATACCATATTATCATATAAAGCATAAAAATTGGCAGGAACACCACAGCTTCACACAGTAAAAGTATTTATTTGTAAAAATGGACCAGATAAGCACTTTCACATAGTAAAACCAATGCTTCTTCATATCATGATCTGAAGAAGCGTTGGTTTTACTACGTGAAAGCGCTTATCTGGTCCATTTTTACAAATAAATACTATTACTGTGTGAAGCTGTGGTGTTCCTGCCAATTTGTATGCTTTGGATTGTCAGTGCTTATCTGGCAGTTACCTTTATCAGTGGCTGGGACTTAGTTCTTGTGTTTACCCTATTATCATATATACTGAAAGTGTTATTTAAGACCAAAAACACTTCTTCTATGGGATCTGGCAATATCACTGGTTATTTAATAAATAGCACTAAGCATGCCCTTGCAGAGCTGATCCTCATAATTTTTAAATTATGATTAGTTACAGGTTTTATCACAAAAGTTTGGCTCACCACAGTAGTGACGTCCCTCTATAAGGATGACCCTATGATCAACCCACTAAATTATATATCCATCAGCTGATGAGTCTCATATGTAACATATGATAAGTGGCCTCATAAACTATGATCAGAAATCCTATTAGACATGACACTTAGCAGCTTGGCTGTATCTAAGAAAGGTATTTCCTAATGAACCTGGTGAATTTCTTCAAGAGAGTCCCACAGGCTGTTGACAGTGATCATGCTATCTATACTGCATACCTTGACCTGGCCAAGGTGTTCAACACTACACTTCATGAGGGCATTGCAAGTAAGTTAAATGCTTTAAAACAGATCCATTCATGGTTAAATGGGTAGCAATCTGGCTAAAAGACAGAACTCATAAAATCTGAGTGGCAAGCTCCTTTTTAGACAGTATGAATGTAACCAGTTGTGTGCCTCTTTTTTTGGTATTTACTTTTCTAATTTCCAGACTGGGAGCTAGGACCTTTGGCTAACTAAGTTTATCGATGACTGCAAACTGGGAGTTATTATACACTCCCCAATCTAATATCCTTACCTTCTAACAAGAACTTACACTTGTAAATATCGGGTGTTCTGAAAATGGGCTCAAATTCAGTGAGAGAAAGTACAATATCATCACATTCAGTAAACAACCTCACCCTACAGCATCAAAACTATCCCACTAAAAAATTACAATGTAGTTAGGGGTCTTGAAACTAGGGTTGTTAGTTTATTATCTGTTGATCTTCAAGTGGTAACGGTAATCAGAAAATCCTTTTACATAGTGCAGCTAATTGTCAAGGAAAAGTCAATCAGATCTAAAGAGACTATTGTTGCCCTATAGCCAGCATTAATAAGGTCATTTATTGAGTATAATATCCCCAATGGGATGTACCTCACTAGATATGTAAAATAACTTAAACGACCCAGAGATTCATAACTAATAAGATCACTAACTTGAAGACCCTAGGATACCAAGAGATGCTGAAAGCACTGTCCCTGCACTGAGTGTCTTATAGACTCTTGGGGGTGATCTATACCTAGCCTTCCATGTTTTAGTAACACAGTTGTTCTGGACTTCCTGTATCTTTGAAAGTCAAATAATTCCACTAATACCAGAAGAAGGGATCTAAATCTTCACCAAAAAATAAATAAAAGATGATAGAGAGACAGATTCATCATGCAGAACCTCTTCCCACCTCTGGAACGGACACTGCTGTTGGCCACATAGTGCAATATACTATTATCCTTTGGATATAACTTGTATAATAGGACAGATACCCACATTTACCCAGGCCCACTTCCTGGATAAAAGGAGTACAGCTTGAGGGATGGATACTGGCAAGTGGTATATGGTCACAAGACTGAACTGCCTTGAAATTCCTGTGAATTTGTATGAATAACATGATCAAGAATTTCAAATTTCATACAAGAGTTTCAAGACGCAAGCAGAAGTGTTTGAATGTGCATGATGTCAATGCAACATAAAATTATGTACAATGCCAGTGCTAAAATTGACAATTGCAATGTAGTGGTGACATGTGTGTTAATCCATAAAGGGTATATACTGATATATGTTCAGCATTGTTTGACTGATTTTACAAAATCAAGTCCTAGGACTGTATTCAATAGCTGAAGAACACTTTAATAATTGTGTGGAGTTCTACATCATTAGATAAAACATACCAGGTGTTTTGATAATTCTGATATAAAGGAAATGGGTTAAGGAAAAGATAGATCATATAAGATATAAACACAGATAATGAAATAACTGATAGAAAAAGGAATGAGGTGATAAACAAAGTTATATTTGGGGAATGGTGGAGGGTGAGGTGAGGAGATGGTAGAGTTATACATTTGAAAAACATGTCTTTGGATGCTAAGATGAATGGTTACAGAGGACTGAGTATGAGGTTTAAGATTAGATAGAGGTGTTTTAAAAGAATCATATGCACTAGGCTGAAAAAAAACAGATGCTGCTTTAGGACTGACAAGAATTCAAGGTGAAAGTCAATGCTTTACAGAGAAGAGGATAAATTCTCAAAGTTTAAGGGCAAGAAAGAAAAAAAAAACTAAATTCTCAAAGTTTAAGGGCAAGAAAGAAAAAAAACTAAACTAAAATGAAAGAAAGAACAGAAAGAAAAAGAAAAAACCTAAACTAGTAGTTAAAAAACTAAACTTAAAAGAAAAGAAAAACTAAAAAAGAAAAGAAAAAACTAAACTAGCACTTTTTACCCCTAAGAAAACCACTCCCCTAGATAAAAAAAATTCTTCACTATTCAAGCTCAAGATAATACCACTATAGAAGTTGTCACACACTAAACTACTAGGCATTATTATAGATGAAAACCTTAACTTTGTCCTACACATAAACAATAACATCAAAAAAACACACCAAAAGTTCAACATGCTCTACAGGCACCAACACATTCTTAGCCTCTCTACTAGACAAAACCTTGCAACCACCTTTTTATTACCCTCTCTCCTTTATGGTGCCCCTCTCCTCACTAATATCCAAAATTCTGCAAAATCCAAACTTGAAATGTGTTACAACAGAATAGTCAAATTTGCAACCAAGGCCAAATTCTCATCCCACCACTGTAACTCACTGAAACAATTAGGCTGGGAGGAACTCTTCCACCATCTCTCAGTCACCCAACTAACTACAGCACACAAAATAATCTACAGACCCACAGATTGTCCTGCTCTCTTGACACTACTTGCCCAATACCAACCAAGCAGGCAACTAAGATCTGAAAATCATCTACCTCTTATAGGTTCATAGATTAATACTAGGCTAACTGCCCTTGTGAGCCATTTTAAGCCTAGCCAATTATCCCTTGTGAGACTCAAACCCTGCACCTTGTGTTTATAAGGCAAGCACCTTAACCATTAGGCCACCCTCCCAAAGCTAAACTGACTAACCCTAAACTGCTAACTCTAAAAGCAGAAAAGCCCACATTACCTGCTGGTCAACTCCTCTACTTCTTCTCCATCACCAAACTATGGAACTCACTTCCACCTTCTATAAGAAACACAGACAGCACCACCACCTTCAAACAACTACTGAAAAATCATCTCAACTCTTCCTGGCTATGTACCTGCTCTATAACAACTCTTCCTGGCTATGTACCTGCTATATAACAACTCTTCCTGGCTATGTACCTGCTCTATAACAACTCTTCCTGGCTATGTACCTGCTCTGTAACCTACCCTCTTCCTTCTCCTTATATGATAACTTAACTCCTATGGTTTTTGTTACTGCTGACTGATGATATCTTCTCCATAATTATTATTTGTCTTCACTTGCTGATACTGTTACAATAATGCTGAGTAATATATCTTTATTTATACCTCTCTGATTAAATTCATCTGGCAACCAACAAAATTCCTGCTTTTATGTATCGATTCTGTATATACTACTGTAATCACTATGTGTAACACTGTATCTACTTTTGCACTAATTAATGTTTAATATTTTCTGTATCTATGTTCTTGTTGGAGCTTTTGTCCCCGGGCTTCCACTGAAAATGTGCTCTTTTAGGCCCAGTGGACTTTCCTGGTAAACAATTGAAATTAATAAATAAGAATGGAAAAGCGATGATTACTACAGTGGGTCTGTTATAGGATCTATATAGAGTAGATGTATTAGAAGGAATGGATCTCAAACTATAATGAGTATGTCTGAAGGAAAGCCTGACTTTAAAGAATGAAAAGGTATTGAGCTTAAGCAGCTTGTAGACAGAGTTCAACCCTTTGTAGAACTGACTATTTTTTCTTAGGCAAGAACTAAACAGTAGTGTTATGTGTATAGATATATGGTTAGGCTTTTAACGAATAGTATTAGGAGATGAAACATTTGACCAGGAATTTTCTTGCCTTTCTTACCTTAAACAAACGTTTTTGTTTGTTTGTTTTTTAAGAGGCTATCCAAAATCTTTTGTTTAAAGTTAGCAAATGAAGCAAGTAGAGAATTGAAGATAAATGAAAACTACACACACACACACACACGTGTGCGCGCGTGTGTGTGTGTAAAACTAAAAAAAAAAACCTTACTTAAAAATCGTTACAATTATTGCCCATGGGCCCTTTTCCCATGACATCCAACACACAGTCAAAAATGTAGAGTGTATAAATTGAGGCCTTCTATGCTGCACTTGAAAGCATGAAATAAAGCAACACTCCCATCTATCATTGATTATGATATGATGTATATGGCTATCTATACCTGTCCACATGTGTGATTTGTCACTATCCATGGTGAAAAATATTGTAAAAGCAACTGCTATTATATAAGGGATTTATTTAAAACAGATTTTACATCATATTTGGGCATGCATTGTACAAACTTTTTTTGGCCCAAATGTTGTGCCTCAGGTTTTATCCACAGGAAAAGATCACACTAGTTATGGTTAAATCCATCAGTATCCTCAAGTCCTCAAAATATCATCAAATACCTCTGTGTTTTTATTTTACATGCCCTTATACTTGCTTTATTTTACCATATCCCCTAGCCAGAAAAGTCTCATAGTTTATTACTTCCATCTTCCTTATTGTTAAGTAAAAGAAAATGTTATTTCTTCAAGAAATAGTGACTTAAGGGCGCAATTACCACTGCTGAATTGCTTTATAATTACAAATAAATGATTCAGCTTCAGAGGTAACTCCACAATTGCATCCACAAGCAGTAACAAAACTCAAAGAAGATTGTTTCTTTTATGCTGCCAGAATGCTGCTATGGTGACCAGAATGCAAACATTCATTGTATGAAACTATGAAACAATTTCATATTTATTTATTTATTTGTTATGTGCTATGGGCATTACTACTTTCACTCTTCTTTTGAGGTGGTATAATGTGATGCAATTAAATGGAACTTTCTGGAGCTGCTTCTTCTTCCCAAGTTTTCATGTCAATATCTAATAATCCTAGGGAGAGTCTACCATATAATAACTCACAATGAGTTTACCTGGTTGAGGTTTTGTGACACTTTTCTAACAGCAAATAGAAGATATGGAATTAATTGGTCCCAGTTTGTGTCATTTTCCTAAGTAAGTTTTCTTAGCGTTGCCTTTGGTGTTTGGTTAAAATGCTTCACCAATACAATTGTCTGGTGATGGTATACTAAGGTTTTCAGCTGCCAGACCTTAAAGAAATGACATAGTCGAGGCATTATTCTGGATATAAAGGGAGACCCCTGATCAGTGAGTATTTCCTTTGTTATATCTACAATGGAAAATACTATGACCATATCCCTGGCGATAGAATGAGAATGGTTCAAGGTATGCAACGACATGGTCTAAACTAGCCAACATACAGTGAAATATATTGCTGGATTATGCTAACAGCCTGTCAATGTCCAAAGCAATACATTCAAATGGCAACCTTTTTCAATGGCGTTGGAAACAAAATGACTAAAACCTTGCTAGATTCCATGTTTTAGTCTTGTCTGTCACTAGGAGTCTATTTGGCATATGGCTGTGTGCCAATCTCATCACTAGGTTTCCAAATGGCTTGGGCACTACTTCTCCTCTGTCCTTATTTTATACAAGTCATTTTATAACTCAGACTATAAGAAGTAGGAATACCTTGTTTGGCTTCTTCTGCTGTAACCCTAGCTATAGTATCCCTTTCTCTGTTCAAAGCATCATCTTCTCAAAGACCTTTTTTACAATTTAACTAGTTTACCTGAAAGTCAGGTAATGCTGGAGGCTTTCTCAAGGTTATCTTGTTGTGAGGTAGGAGGCACTACTTCCTCCTCTACCAAAACAGGCATCGGAGTCACAGTATCTAGATCTTCTCATATAAAGGATAAGTGTACCAGTATTCTTTAGTGTTAGTTGTTATCTCTGCCTTATTTTATTTCTCATGTTTCTATTCTTATCAGCCTGATACATAAAGCCCAACATTTCCTTTTGCTTAGTGCTCATGTATTTTAGCTCAACAGGAATATAATTAGTCCTCTGTTCAAGTTTATTTTGTCTGTCAGTACATACTATGTTCTTCCTTTTCACTGCATTATGTGGCTCACGTTATAACGAAGGGTGTAATGAAATACCACCCTCAATTTAGTTTTATTGGTTGATCTCTATCTGCAAAGGATTTATCTTCATTTTAACCTTTTCTTTACTTACAAATACTTGTTGCCTAGAGTTTTTGGATCTATGTTTAATCATTGAACAGCATATTTATCGAGCAGCACATTCATTGAATGGCTGTTCATTAAACACTAAACACTGAATCTTCCTTTAATTGAAAGGTCAAATCATTGTAAAGATTTATATCGAACGATGATAGTTGGCCAACATCAAGGAAACAGAATGGAGTACTTACCAGTAACTTAGCTATAAGGAAACCTGCCCTTTCCCCACTGTAGTGCAACCTTGGAGTTGGTATATATAATTAGTGGGGGGGTGTGAGGGGCACAGCTCCCCACAAGAGCAGTATTAGGTTAACACCGGACACTCTTTATGTGGGGAGCTGTGCCCCCCAGACCCCCTTCTAATTATATATAACAACGCCGAGATTACACTACAGTAGGGAAAGAGCAGGTTTCTTTATACCTGTTACCAGTAAGAGCTCCATTCTGCTTCCTTGATGTTGACCAACTATTGTCCTTTGATATAAAGTTTTATGATGATTTGGCCTTTTGATTAAAGGTAGGTTCAATGATTTAAGTTCAATGAACAGCCATTCCATGAACTTGTTGTTTGATGATTAAACATAGACCCAGAGTATTTCCTTTGAGATTACAGTCTTACACTGGCAGAAATAGATTTAGAACTTTGACCTGATACTGTTGCATCTTCTATAATTACCTTGGTGTAATCTTTCTGACTCTCACATTTCTCTTCTTAGCATCCCCCTGCCGGGTACAATTCTCCCTTTCTGGAGTTTTCTGCTTTAACATAACAGAAAGCTTACAATTCAGCTCAGGTTGTCATTTCCCATGCTTCCTAACTTTATTTCCTGAGTATACATAATTTCAGTATGAGTTCCATTCTTTTCAGTTAGGCTAGTCAGTTAAAATCTCTGCTTTGCAATATCTTAGTGAGCATGTTTCTTCCTGCTGTTGGTCCTGTTCTTGCAGGCTGCTCTGATGCAGGTGCATTCTTACATATTTCTTTAATTGACAGAAGCTCTTACTCTTCTTGTATCCATAGCCAAACATTTGTACCTTTAGGAGTTTCTACCACTGTGCATTGGTCTTCGTTAGAGTCATATACTCTGATGAATGCATCTGGTGATTCCCCATCAGCCCATCAGTAAGCTTGTTTACCTACTAGTTCATCTTCCTACATTGATAGGGTGATCTGACAAAAGAATGACATTCTTTCTATTGCCTCCAAGTAGGGAAAAACTTTGCCTATTATCATGCCATATATTAAATTGATAGCAACAGCAACTGGATGGATTACCTTCCAAAGTTTGAACTTCAGTCTGAGTAATAAAATATTGTTCGTTTATCCCTGTAAATGCATACCACTTCTTGTGATTTTTAGTAATAGTTTTATTACAAGATCATAGGTAAGTACTAGGCTAGCAGCCCTTGTGGGCCATTTTAAGCCTAGCAAATTTCCCTTTTTGTGCTTGAAATAACCTATCCCGCTTGGTTACAGACTGCCCTTACCCATCACATGGTCGATAATTATATAGTACCCCAAATGAGAAAAAGTGGGATCATACCATAGATAATTTGAGGCTACCCATATATGGTATAAAGTATTTAGGAGCTGCTTATGCCTATTAGTAGTATCGGCAGTCTTATGGGAAATGTTCTGTTTCCCATCCATAGATCTAAGTTGTGCTTGAATATGGACAGGGATGAGCTTTGCTTTATCTGGATGGGGAGTCAGCCCCACAGCAGCAGCAACCTCTGTGAGATGCATCTGTCCCTCCAAACCATTCTTTTAATGCTGCAGAAGGTTTATATCCTTAGAACAAGTATTTCTGATGCCATTTGACTTACTGATGTGCAGTAAATCCATCAGTAATGGGATAGATGATGCCTTGTAAGGTAACCCTAAAACACATGCACACACACACACACACACACACACACGCACACACACACACGCACACACACACATAGCATGTTCTCATACATACTATCCTCCATGCCCACACTGCTATGTATCTTGTACAGCCACTAACACATCAGTGTTCTTGTCCAAAATGTGATAGCTACAGAACATGTCATGTAGGTCCTCCCCATTTGTCACCACCACACACATGGATTGTGTGTCCTTCAGTATGATGCTTCACATATTGAAGAATATGGGCTATAGAGCGATGTTGCCAATAATGATACTTCCCAGTGTGGCTAGTGTCATCTATGCCTGTTGACACAGCTTCCTATAATGCCTGCTGACAACCTGCTGTAATGATCATTGCTCTGGTATCATGTCCTTCCATGCTTGTCACTGCTAGACAGCATGGCCACCTCTGGTGTGTACCTAGATGCGCTGGCCTCCTCACATATTCAAAACATACATTTTGCCCCATCCACATCTGCTGCATTGGTTAGTTGATGGTGGCCTGAGGATTTGTTCATCTTCTTCCCATCTACTGTAGTCTTGCTGATGGCACATCCTTTACATGATGCTGCAGTGCTCCTTACATGGGCGTACCAATAGACAGTGTTATATGCGGACCATTCCTGATAATTATAATATCTCTGTATATGCAGCATGGGCTTAGCTCTTCTGGATGCCTCATACATATTCACTATAGTGCAGGGGATGCAGGCAGGCGTCCAAGTCCTCCACCTCAGACATTGTCCATTTCCTTCCACTCACTGTGTCTGTAATGTGTTCTGTGTTCTTTGTGGTACATTTTCCATTTAAATCTCTCATTGATCATAACTAGTTATTGCAGTCCTGCCCCCTTTGATCAGTCAATCCTTGATCACACATCACTGCTTGCCCTTTCACACTGTTAACTTCTGAGGTAGAGCTATTTCAAAGTAGTCACTTGATAAGTTTGTATTTTTGCCACCCTGCAGTTAATCAAAAAAGCACCAGGACAACTCATACTCAAATTGCTCCAGACAACCACTGTCCATACTGTTGTAATAAGATAACTCCAGCCCTGGGACTCTTTCTCACCTTTCAGATCACTTCTAACCATATGGACAGGCTTAAACTGACAATCAGGGGGATTCAATAAACCCTGCATGGTCATTTTCTACTGTATGCATGACTCAGGAAGCACCAAGTACAGGTGCACACCCCCGCCCAGACAATGTAAACACCATGGCATGCTAATTACAGCATAGGCAGCTGAACTGCATACTAATCAACCAATCCAACATGGAGGAACTATTCAACAACAGATAAAGCATCTGTGTAAACATTTGGAGTACAGACATGGAAATGAATCTACATGGACAGAATGTTAGGGGCTGCTGCTGTTTTAATTTGTCTGTATGTGCTACAGGTTGAAGCCAATACTGCTGCTGCTGCTAATAGGCTTAGGCAAGGAAGGAAAAGAGTTTTTAGGCCCCAATTAACTTTTCACAGCCTACATGGTGTGGAAATTGTAGAGCGCTACAGAGTGGATAGTGATACACTACAAGAACTCTGTGACCTCTGCCATCCTCAACTCAGAGCCAGAGCCAACCAAGGGGAACCCATCCCAGTGGAGACAAACGTATGTGTAGCACTTAGAATCTTAGCTACAGGTACCTTTCAGCAACCAACAAGGGACATGGTGGGGGTGTCACAGGCATCAGCATCCAGGATTCCCCACCAGTTCCTGAATGCTATGCTCCAACATGCCAGTGATCACATATATTTTCCCCACACCTGTGAGAATAGGGACAGAAA
This sequence comes from Protopterus annectens, assembly GCF_019279795.1. NCBI lineage: Eukaryota > Metazoa > Chordata > Ceratodontiformes > Protopteridae > Protopterus > Protopterus annectens. The sequence continues at coordinate 860,278,753 of NC_056737.1, read as the reverse complement.
TATGTAGGAGTTCTACTGTGTAACACACTACCCTGAAGTACTGGGTGCCATAGATTCACATAAATAGAAATAAAGGCACCACCCGGGAAATAGGGTACACTCTACATAAACAGAAAGAGCTACCACTCTATCAACTGCCAAATCATGTGTAATGCCAAGGAAATCATATTGAACGTGTGTGCTGACAACCATGGCAGCTACCATGACTCACATGTCTGGCACACCTCCCAACTGTACCAGATGTTTGCTAGGGGGGGATATCTCCCAGGGTCATTTATTGAGGGATGCAGGCTATGTACTGGAACCATAGCTAATGACATCCATCAGAAATGCACATACACCCGTGGAAGAATACAATAATGAGGCACATGCTCAAACCAGAAATATCATAGAGCGTGTGTTTGGGACGTTGAAGCATACCTCTCAACTGTCCACATTTTCACAGAATGTCCAGATTTTCCCTCATATTTCTGGTCTGTTCCTCATAAAATGTGTGGTTTTCTGGCAAATCATTCAGGATAGAAGTCCCTAAATAGTGACAGACATTTGAGTTTCAGACTTCATATCCTTCAGAAAATACATAATAATGCAAGACCTATTATTCTAGCAACTTTCTAAGTTTATAGGAGCAATATTTAAAATCTGTCCCTATTTTTGGGCCTTTGTCCCCCCATTATTTCTGGCATTGTCCAGATTTCTTGCACTCAGAAGTTGAGAGGTATGTGCTGAAGTCAGTGTTCCAGTGCCTAGATACATTTGTGGAAGCCCTGCAGTACAATCGATGCACATGTACAGAAATATTCACAGTATGTGCCATGCTACACAACATAATCCTGAGGAAACAGCTTCACCAGGATCAGCAAGGGGAAGGGGGCACACATCCCACCACCAATGCCAAGGTCACCACAGCCACAGGCAGATGAGGAGTCAGAGGGGGACCCATCAGCTGCTGTCACTGTAGGCAGACATAGGCATGCTCGGTATGCTCTGGCATTGGCTAAGAGACTATGCATGACACACTCACTCACCACCTAGGGGCCTAAAACCTTCCTCCTGCTCACCTACATATAGCAACATTGATGTCAAGCAACCCACACAACCTTTACCTCCCCATGTATTGGCTGTGTACTGTTTGCATCAGACAGAGTCAGCCCTAAACTAAAACTGTGGCAACTGCTGTATTTACAAGGTAAATCCTGAACCTGGAGTGTATTGTTTAATAATATGAATGTGTGGCATATCCTTGCATTTCATTACTTGATCTGGTAAGCAAGTAAAAGGTGAGAGATTCGGACAGAAATTATCTTAACATGTGACAGCAGAGACCTATTTGAATTATACATGTCCATTACTAAGTAATAGGCCTCAAACATCAAAGATTCACACAGTCATACCTCTCAAAAGTAATGATGATCACTGCATGCCCTCAGTTTAGCACCATACGTTTGTACTGGAAAATCATTAAGAGAGAAGTTAGAAAACAATGATATACATTGCAATATCTGACTTCACAACCCTCACAAGATCATTCTCTATAAAGTTAGGAAATGTTGACACTGTCAACTGTCTAACTTTTCAAGGCCAATATAAGTTAAAGGTACAATTACCAGTTCAACACCACAAATCCAGATAATACTAAGCACTAAGTTAGCTATTCACCCAGAGCATCAGACACAAACCTTGTGCATCTCTGTATCCAAAAGACACAAAACAGGGATATGGCACAGTTATCATCACTTGCACAGTGTGTTGTGTTGGGGAGGCAGGAAGCCTAGACTGACACAAAAGGTTGGTGAGTGTGTATGAGTAAGAAAGAGAAGCAGGCAGGCATTTGGATAAACCAACAAATGACCAGTGAGACAAAATGAGTAACTGTTGTGTGTGTGTATCTGTAGGGGTCCTCCAGGTTAAATTGGTGTGTTAGTGTCTGCATAAACACAACCAAGCTCTGTGCTAGCTCTACATCTTGCTATGTCAGACAGATGTGAGTCATGCATGATAGAGATGGCCTTTCATCATTGCCATCTCCGACCAGGAGAACTGGCTCTGCCAGGAGTTGCACTGGCAAGTCCACACCCAGGGACAGATGCACTGCTGCTACCTGAATGTGACTGATGCCTGCTGGATGAGTTCCCTTCATGGGGATGCCCAGGACCATGATCCCATGGCCTGCCATGTCTGGGCATGGACACCACATTCACTGAGAGAACAGTTGAAGTACTTCCACTATGGAAGCATGTTCAGTTACAGCCACATTGGCTAACAGCAGATGATATGTCTGACCTCTGCCCAGGAGAATGCTGTTTCCCTCTCAGCACATGTTCTATCACAAACAATGCTTAGTCCATTTGTGTTGTTAACAGTTCCACCACTATTACAAACAGTACAGCAATACACACAATACATCTGACATCAACAGCACATACTAAAATATTTCTTTAAATAGCACAACCATACTGACATAAAAATGTTTGGCTTACCATCTGGAGATGAGATACTAGTCTGCAATCCAGATGGTCCTGGAGAAGTTATGCAAGAGGTAACATCATCACAATTAACAGTAACACAGGGAGTAATAATTGTACCCCTTTATATGTCCATTAACTATACTTTCAGCAAGAATGTGGCTGACAACTCCAACCTAAGTTAATAACAGTAGCAATCTTAACAGTCTCCCGATCAATCCTCCACCACCCCAAAAAAGACATGTGACACAGAAGTAACTTATTGATTTCAATTGTTTTACTATACAATAATATTCAAGTTTTGAGATACCAAAGCCTACCTAGAAACTCCTACTGGGACATGCTTGCTGTCTCAGAAACTGTTTCTCCAACATCCGGCACATGTTATACTGCACTCTCCTGGGAGCTGATCTGGTTACAGCCCACTGCAGCTGTTCTCCTCTGTGCAGATGGGATCACATTAGTGGCCCTGTGGCGCACCTGCTCATATGTCCTGCCGTGGCCACACACGGCATTCACATCATCAAATATCTGGCGCCATATTTGCATCCTACATGCCATATCTCCTCATCCCCTTTCCAGAAGAAAAGCACCATGTTGCCTAAAGGCAACTACTATCACCTGGTTCTCAGCATTGGTGAAGGTGGGGGGTGGGGGGGGTCTCTGAAGATGACATGGTATCCTAAAACACAACAGAAGGATAATACACATTAAGTATCACATAATTACAAAATGACTGTTACCAGATAAAACAGAAAAGGCAGCCAATGAGTATTATCCACTGGAGAAACATAAAACAGTCTTGAGATGTGAAATATGAACAATAGACAGGATGCAAAACAAGGAGAGTAACAAGAGCAACATATCTTTGTTTATGCCATAACATTAACTCACCTTTGACCCCCCCAAAGAATAATGTACCCTTGTTTAAGCCGTAACATTAACTCACTTTGCCCACCCCACAAAAGAACAGTCTATCCTTGTCTGTGTCATAACAGTAACTCATCTTTGCTCCCCCAAAATGACAGTCTATCCTTGCTAGTGTCATAACAGTAATTCACCTTTGCTTCCCCTCAGAAGAACAGTCTATCATTATTTATTACATAACAGTAACTCACCTTTGCTCCCCCCCAAAAATAAAATAAAAAATACACATTTTCCTAACAAACCATCTTTGAAATGCTAAAAGTGCTATCAATGGAACTGTCCCTGAAACATTTGTACATATTTATCACACAGCATTCCATTTTCATGTATTGGCAATCATATACCTCTGAAATTACTTGCATACCTCTGAAATGACTTGACAAACATGCCCATGCCATCAGTACATGCATACAGATAAAAGTGTAAAAGCCTTTGCTTAAGATTTTTCTTAAATACATTCCAGCATATGCAGTATGTAGCTGACAAAATGGAAGCATACCTTCTGAAGTTCAGTACTTTTCTGTACAGATATATCCTAAATAAATAGTGTATGTGCAGTATTCCAAACATAAACAAATCTTCTGCTCATATTTTATTTCTTTTTTATTTATTTCTGGTGACTATACCTTTAGAAACTTTATATCCTTGTCTCTCAAGCTAATTTTTCACTATCTTTTTCTGATTGTTTCTCTGACTTCATCTTGACCAGGGTGCTAGCCCTGGTCCATTTGCTACGCTCTGGCTCACTTTGCTCCCCTACCCCCATTCCCACCCACCCCATTACAATTACCTTTATGCCTAACTATCCCTCCCCTTCCTGTCCCACTAGCTACTACAATTCCACTTCCTGCCTATTGTCACAACCACCTTACTAATCTATCAATCTTGTCAACACCACTTCCTTTATACCACTGTCTCTACCTACTCTATCTCACCATATTTTATTCCATGTATCATTTTCTAATATCTTCTACACTACTCCTTATTCTCTCTATCTCCACCTTTTAACACTCCAATCTCTCTGACCCACTCCTATGTTCACCAACTTCTCACTCATACCACATATATCCAACTACTTCATGTTTTACTATCTCCCCTAATCTCTTTACTACCTCTACCTCAAGTCTATGTAAACTATCCATAATGCAGGTTTTTAAACCTTCCCACAAAGCTAAGTCAAAACTATACAAACTCCATCTAGCATCTACTACACACTCTCTCCTTACTAAAAAACTACTTTGTTCTGGAGATATCCTTCCCAACCCTGGCCCCTCTTCTTCTCTCCCCCACCCTCACTCTCCTCAAAACTACCTCTACACTGCCCCCATCTTACTCCTTAGTCACAACAATCATCTCCATCCAAATACTTAACTGTTTACTCATTGAATATTCAGAGTCTAGCAAATAAAGTTACTGAGCTGCACTCATGGATAGCTGTCAATACCATCACATCATCTCCCTATCTGAAACCTGACTCAAGCCACAAATCTCAAATAGTGAAATACCCCCACCAGGTTATAATATCTTCCGATCTGATAAACCTGTAAAAAAAGGGGGTGGCGTGGCCATCCTCTACTCAAACAACCTTAACCTCTCACCTTACCCTTCCCCAATTCCTGACATCCTCCCAGCTGAAATCATCATCCTTAACTGCCATCTGAATCCCCACAAAAAACTTGCAATTGCCTCTATCTACCTTCCTCCTGGTAACAATCTGCCCATTCTTGAAAACATCCTATCCTCTTTCTCCCACAACATACCATATGAGACACTTATCCTTGGTGATGTCAACATTGATTGGTCCAGACTCACAACTGACTCCCCCCAAATCAGTATCCATGTACGTGGCTTCCACCAACTTATAACATCTCCCACTCGCTTACATAAAAATTCTACCTCCATCATAGACTGGATCCTTACCAATTCCCTCCACCAGTACCACAATCCCACCACCTTACCTGACTCCCTCAGTGATCATCTCCCTACCACCATCTTAAGACACTACTCTCATATTCCTAAACCCCACCTTATCAAAGACTGTCAAAAAATATTGACTTTCAGTTTATCCAAATTTAACTCCATTCTCCACAACATAGATTGGTCCATCGTAAAACACCTCCCTCTAAACGATGTTGTAAGCACTTTCAATAGCATCTTCATGAGTACTCTAAACTCCTTAGCTCCCTTTAGGAAGATCAGAGTAAAATCAAATCATGCTCCCTGGCTCTCCAATGAGACGAGGTCCCTTATGAAACAAAGAGATAGTGCTTGGAAAACCTGGACTAAAACTAAACAACCACCTCTTCTTCAAAAATACAGGCAACTGAGGAACCTTGCAAAAAAACATACAACTGATGACAAAAAGTTATACTATAGCTCTGCTCAGCTTAACAACAAATCCAATCCTTGAAAATGTTGGTCAGCTCTCAACGACATCCTCTATCCTGGAAAGGCCTCTAATCCCTCCCCATTCCCTAAGTCTTCCTCTCAGGAAACAGCTACCCTCCTAAATAAACACTTTATCTCTTCCATCTAAAATCTGGTAACCTCTAAGCCAAACTGTACTTAGACACCCACCCCTCCAAATCCCACTAACACAACTTTGTTTTCATTTGAGCCAGTTCCAATTACTTACATCAAATCTCTACTACTCAAGCTAAAACCTTGCTCTCCTTCCACTGACAATCTGTCTCCTACATTCTTCAAACTTGCTGCTGACTCAATAGCCTATCCTATATTTATATTAATTAATCGATCTATTCTGGAATCAACTGCCCCCACCCTTTGGAAATCTTTCTTTACTATCCCTCTTCATAAAGGTGGAAACTCCACTGACCCCTCAAACTACTGACCCATTGCCATTCTGTTCCCCTCTCCAAGATATTAGAAAACTTTATTCACTCACAGCTTCTCAATCACCTCCTCACGCACCACTTACTTACCACTACCCAACATGGATTTTGTCCTCACCACAGCACCACCACTGCCCTCCTCTCCTTCACTCATATCATTGCAGAGGCCCTAGACAACAATAAACTCATTTCCTATCTCTTCCTAGATCTCTCCAAAGCCTTTGATACTGTCTCTCATCCTCTACTACTATCCAAACTCGCAAATCTCCACCTATCCCCCTCCGCACTTGCCTGGTTTAATAGTTGCCTATCTGGCAGGGAACAATCTGTCAAATGGCTCTCATCCTCCTCACCTTTCCTTCCCATCACCACTGGTGTTCCCCAAGGCTCCATCTTGGGACCCCTTTTGTTTAACATCTTCACCAATGATCTTTACACCTCATGCAAAAAATCCTCCCTTATTCAGTACGCCGATGACTCTACACTTATATCCATCTCAAATAACATTCCTGAACTACACTCCCTGACCCAACAAGCCCTACTATCCACTGAACAATGGCTCTCTCACAACCTGTACTGATCCTAAATCCCAAAAAGACCAAACTCTTACTTTTCCTTCCCCGTTCTCTTTCTCATCACAAAACCTCCTTTTTTATTACATCTTCTAACAATACAGCTATCCAACCTGACACCACACAAAACTCCTAGGGGTCATTATCGATGACGAATTAAAGTTCAACCTACACATACTCCAGTGTATAAAAAACAAACCAGAAACTAGGTCTGCTATATCGGAACAAATAATTCCTACCCCTGAATCTAGACTTACCCTGGGCCAGGCACTCCTCCTCCCCTTCCTCTTATATGCTGCCCCAGTTCTTACCAATATCCAGTCCTCCACTCTAAACAAATTCCAACAGACTTACCATAAAATAGCAAGATTAATTACTAACTCCCCATACAACTCACACCACTGCATTTCTTTAAACTGTCTTCAATGGCTTGAACTTCCCCAATTTCTGCTATCTTATCAAGTTCATATGCTACACTCTATTCTTTATAAAACCTCCTTCTGTCCATCTCTATCTTCCTTAGTCTCCATCTACATCCCATCCTGGACCCTCCATACTTCTATTGAACAATTAATTGATGTCTACCACCCAAAAAGGTCAGTAGACAAACTACTCTACAAACACTCCCTTGCCCATGCTTGGAACAAACTTCCCATTGACTTACGTTCAATCTCCCACACCTCACACTTTAAAAATAAACTAAAAGCTTATTTTCACAATTCCAGGACCTGCCCTTGCCATGACCCCACCTAGTTTTCCTTCCCTTTATGTACCCTCAAAAGGTCCATACCTAGTACCTCATTACACCGCTCTCTCCAATGTGTCTACTATGCATTTGCATAATTTTATACAAACAAAAAAAAATTATTGTTGACCTATTGAACTATATCAATATAAAATTATGTTACTAAGCTTCTTTTTAATACAAATTTAACTTTATGCATGTAACCCAACATATGTGAATATTTTTGCTATATATTGTACTTGTTTAAAAATGTACTACTGGAGCTTTTCTCCTCGGGTCTCCACTGAAAATGTGCCACAAGCTCAGTTGGACAAACCCTGTTAACAAACGTTAATAAATAAGTAAATAAATAAATCCCCTCTCCATCTGTTTGGCTAGATACACAGTCACCTTTTTATATGGTGTAGATTGAGGGCTGTTAATATGGTGAAGATGCAAATGAGTTGTGACCTCATTAGAATTGCTGAATCCCAAATACCTGGATCCGTGGAGGAAATGTAAACATAGTGCTGGCACTCCCTCAGTGTTTATGTTTAATGGATTGCAAATGTGAATGATTACTGATTGGGAAAAGGAAAACACAGCAACACTGCAGGCTGCCTTATTTCCACTGGGTGTGTCAGGTATCTACAAAGGGTTAGATGTAAGGTTGGAAATGTAAGTAAGCAAACAGAGTCAGTTAAGCAGCAGGTGTATTTCATAGACTCAGTAGTAACTATCAGACTTTAGCAATACGGCTCATGTTTACATGCTGTTTAGCTACGAGCAAACATGTATCTTGCATGTTTATGCACTTTGCTAACCGTCACACAAACCTGCTGCTCACCTTGCTATAGAAATGTACATATTATGCTGTATTACTACTGTTTACTATCCATTTCCTGTGTATGACATGAAATTACATGTGGAAACATTACAAACTGAGGGTCCTATCTAACAATATGTCACATATTTACAATAAACCCATGTGTTAGCACACCACCAAACACTGCAACCTTGGGGTCTCAGTACTTTTTGCACACATAAATCAATCACACTACAATATTTAATATCAAATGTTGTGTGCTACGTAATGCCTTGAAGGAATCAGCATGGACCATATCTACAGGGACATAGGTGACATTCAACACAGTTGATCCTACCCATGTTTTTTCTGTCAAGGGTAGATCTTGCTTATTGAACCTTGTGGACTTCTTGGATACTAACCCCAAATACCTAGATGAGGGATAACAGGACATACTGCCTATGTTGCGTTATCCAAGGCCTTTGACTCTATCCTCCATTCATGTGTCATAGTGAAGATCTCCCATGTGGGAATTAAGCCATACAGTAGTAGTGGGTTAGGCAACTGGCCTCGTGACATAACACACACTCTCAAAGTTGGAGACTATACCTCCACCACTAGCCACTTGCCATTAGAATACCACAGGAGATGTGTGTGGGGCCCTCAACTGTTTGCAAACCAAGCCTGTGTCCCATGTTAACAGCTGCATCTTCATTGTTTGTAAGTGTCCACTTGCATGTGGCTGCATTGGTCAACTAAACAAACAGTCCCTATCCAAGGGGACGTTGATCCAACACTATCCACTCAACTCAGTCCTACTTTTCTGCTAGCCCTTCCAGTGCTGCTATTCAAATTCTGGTCATAGATTCATGGATTCACAGGTACTATCAGGCTGTTGATCTGAGAGGATCTTTACACCCTAACCATACATTCCCATGCAGGCTTTGGCCCTAATAATCCAATGCCAGGCAGAATATTTACATGTTATCCCTATCCAAAAGGGATGGGATGACTTTGTGGTTTCCCATCCATTTGTCCAGAATATGTATGAATAAAGTAGGGGAATTCCTTTGCTTTATGTGAAGAGAAGATAATTAGAAACATGTGGTGTTCTCTGTGATATGTATGTATCCCTCCAACTTGTTCTATTTATGTTGTAGAATAGATTTAGATCACTTAAGCAGGTGTTTATCTGAGTCCTAGTCACAGTCATGGTTTTATCCTTCTATGAGATAACCCTTACTTGGATAGAAGGAAGTTTCTCTGTTCACCTGTGAGAGAGGGGAGCTTTGAGCAGCCTATCTGTCCCTGGAGGAGTGGCTCCAGCCCAGAAGTTAGCAGTTTATTGGCCATTTTGGGCTCATTTCTATCTCTTTCATTTCCCTACTAAAAAAATGTGTTTGCACAGTTTTGCGTGCCGGGCAGCGCCAGTTAGCTATGGTTAAATTATTCCTGGCTCTACTAAGTCTCCTCTTCAGTTTTTCCCTTGAAACTAGTCTAACTCTCAATCTAAGCACTCAAAAAGCATCCTACAGCCCAGCACTTGCTCAGACAAATAGTAAGTATTAATATACCCTGACATTTGATTGCCCAGCAGGGCAAGGCTATTTATTCACCCCTCACCAACCAAGTGACCAAGCAGCTCACCCTGCTATTCAGGCATGACCAAAGGGCAATTTCAGGTGTACTCTCCATTCCAGTTGGTGAATCTGGGTATCCTGAAGCAATGTTACAACTGCCTCATGTACATAGACAACCCTCTCCTCCTACCACAAAACACTAACATATGCGAGAGATGCAGTTATACAGCCAAACTGGAGGCTAAGCTGTCTTCACCCAAGACTGGAACAGACAGTCAAGAGGAGAAGGTTAACACTTGCACCACACCTCCAGCCACACATAGACCTACTAAAACAGCACTGGCAAAAAATACATATAAATACACAAAATCATACTTGGAGGCTCTAAATAAAAACCTGCAAAAGCATCAGAGACCTCCAAAGCAGACACCCAAACAACCTGCACCTCCCATCACAAACCAGACAACACATAAAACACAAAATCAGTGTGCCGCACAATCACAGCCCTTAAGGCAAAATAACATACCTAACACACTAGTAATAGGTGACTCTATAGTCAGGCACACTGACGTCCCACTCACTAGGCTGGACAAGCAGAAGGTTACTGTTAGTTGCCTGTCAGGAGCCAAAATCTGCCACATAACACAAGCACTTAGGTCACTCCAGAACAAGTACAAATATGACTTTGTCATTGTTCATGTTGGTGTGAATGACCTGAGACATACCTCCCTGGACTACATGAAAAGACACATGGAAAGAGCTCTCTGATCATGTAGTCCAGGCTGGTATGACCCTGACCCTGAGTAGCATCCTGACCTCACCAAGAATGATGCCTCAGTATAAAGAAAAAAATGATCAAGTTCAACAATTGGCTAAGCTTCTGGTGTCATTCAAAGGGGATACAATGTCTGTCAGCCTGGGACAACATGCTTGACAAGCCACATTGCTTCACTAGAGATGGCTTGCACCTATCACCCCTAGGCTTTTGAATACTGGCCAAGGCTTTTGCTGCCCCCATAGTGCCTTTTTTAGGCAAGGCTCAAAAGTCAAACCAACCTCCGTAAACTGCACAATTAACAAAAAAACTGAGGGTTATGCTACTCAGTGCCAGGAGTTTAAATCTCAAAATGCACATGCTCAAAGCACTCTGCAGTATGGAGAGCATCGACCTCTGTGCAGTAACTGAAACCTGGTTCAAGGCTCTAGAGAGCACCCCAATACTACCAGGCTACAACTCATACCACATGGTTCGGCCACAGAACACAGACCAAAACACAAAAGGAGGGGGTGTATCCATATTCATCAAGGATACCTACACCTCCAGGTTAGTGGCGCAGCATGATACCTCCGAGATCATCCATGTGCAACTAACATCGGGCAAATCTGCAATGCAAATTGTGGCCTGCTACAGATCACCCTCCATGACCCAGAACCACCACTCCACCTTTCTGGAGACATTGGAAAACATGAAGGTCCCACCGAACACCCTGATATTGGGCAATTTCATTTACCCTGCCACTAACTGCGAAAACTACTTAAGTACAAACTCCCAGGTCCAGCACTTCCTGGAATTCATCAACTTAAATGCCCTGGATCAGCTGGTAAACTCCCCTACCAGAGGTGAAAACATATTGGACCTGGTCATCACCAACATGGGCGACAGGTGCTCCACACCGGTCAACCCGTCACTAGTTAGATCAGACCATAAACTAATCACTCTGGATGTCCACACCCCACCACCACCCCCAATTAAAGAAGCCACAGTAAAAAACTTTTCTAAAGCAAACTTCACCTTACTTAAGACAGAGGTGGTACATTTCACAGCCCCCCCACGTTAAAGGATAACACTGCCCAAGATGCAGAAACCTTTACAAATGCACTCTTTGAGAACCTACAAGGATGCATGGATCGTGCCATCCCTAGCAAAACCAAGACTCACTCCTCTAAGAGAAGGAAACCAGTTTGGTGGACCCCTGCCATAAACAGGCTATACAAGAGAAGGAGGAAACTAGTTCAGAAAAAAAGCAAATCCCAAGAATGAAAGACATCCCTGATCAGTATCAGTAAGAAACTAAGGTCCCTCATAAAATCATCCAAGGCTAACTTCGAAAGAAAACTAGCCAAGGATTCAAAAGATAACCATAAAGCCTTCTTTAGCTATGTTAAGAATCTAAGTGGCAACTCACAGATATGCACTGAACTAGTGCAAAATAGCACAAAATATACTGAACCTACTGATATTGCCAACATCCTGGCAGATAGATTCAGTGCAAACTTCAACCCCCTCTCACCCCCAAAAGGGCCCACAACAATACCAGAAAAGTGTAGCGTCACAGAAATCACAGACACACAGGTGAAAACGGCCCTTTCAAAAGCCAAAAACACAGCGTCAATGGGGCCAGATGGTGTCCCAGGCTGCGTCTTGCACGAACTACAGAACAAACTAACCCCCCACCTAAACACGCTGTTCAACCTCAGCCTTTCCACAGGCTACTTTCCCATGGAATGGTGCATAGCAATGGTTATTCCTCTCCACAAAGGAGGAGCCACAACTGACCCTGGTAACTATCACCCCATAAGCCTGACTAACCTGGTCTGCAAGGCTATGGAGCGCATCATCATGGAACTCATTAACAAAGACATTGGGAACCTCCAAACACTTGACCTGACCCAGCTCGGCTTTGTTAAGTGCAGATCAAGCCTACTAAACATAGCTGACTTCTTTAAGACCGTCACTAAGGCCATAGTCATGGGAAAGGTGGTTCACACAGCCTACCTTGACCTTGCCAAGGCTTTCGACACCATTCCCCACTCGGGTATTACAAAAAAACTCCCCAGCCTGAACATAAACCCCTATGACATGAGATGGGTTGCCAACTGGCTTAAGGACAGAACTCACACGGTAAGAATAACGGGCTCCAGGTCCGACTCTAAACCAGTCACAAGTTGTGTCCCACAAGGCTCGGTCCTGGGACCCTCTACTGTTCAGCATATACTTCTCAGAAGTACAGACAAACACAGGAGGACTATGGCTAACCAAGTTCACTGATGACTGCAAACTGGGAGCCATAATTGACTTGCCGGCTGACATGGACATCCTCCAAAAGGACCTTACTGAAACAGACACCTGGTGTCATAGTCATGGCCTCAAGCTAAATGCCAAAAAATGCATAGTCATCTCATTTGGGAAAAACAAAACACCCACAAATTACCACATAGGGGGCAGCCCCCTTTATACAGAAGAGGTAATAAGAGATCTGGGGACCAAGGTAGATAGTAATCTCTCCTTTGACAATCATATTGCCAAAGTAGTTAGGAAATATTTCTATGTGGCCCATCTAATTACTAAAGGGTTCGCATCTAGAACTAAAGAGGTTATAGTGCCCTTATACTCATCACTCATCAGACCCATCATAGAGTACAATGCCCCATTTGGGATGTACCTCACAAGACACTTCCAACAGCTGAAAAGACCACAAACATACCTTACCAAGAGGATTACTGGCCTCAAACATATGTCCTATGCAGCCCGACTGAAAAAACTCCGACTGTACTCAGTGGCATATCCCTTACTCAGATGTGATCTCTACCTGACTTACAAAGCCATGTCCAACTCAGAATTGATGGACATGGTCCACCTAAAAAAATCCAAGTCACTGAGAGCCACGCACTCTAGTGAGCTAAATCTCACCACAGCAATAAATAGAACATGCTGGAGGGATAGATTCCTGTCACAGAGACTCCCAATGCTTTGGAATAAAATTCCAAACTACATTAGGCAGAGCCCATCACTAACACTCTTCAAGAGGAACTTTGACGAGTGAATGGGTAACAGAAAATACATCCCTGGGATCACTTCATTGGCTCTGCTTGACAGAGGATCAGTTAATTAATCAATGGGGTGGCGAAAGCCGACACTCTGGCTAGGCTTATAAATGCCCTCAGGCAGATAGCCTAGTACTTACCTATGAACCTATGACATGTAGCTCAGCAGACATTTTTTGAACAAAATTCTAGCAATGATTTTCCATGGACTCTGAAGGTTATATTCTTGTGTAAAACGTGAAATTCATTTTAATTTTACATTTCACTGAAAATGGGATGTTTTCATTGTTGCATGGATATTTTGTGTCTTGACTGCCTGTCATACTGTACAGCACTTCTAAATTGATGAACATTTTATTACCAATTCCATGATCCCATTTATGTTCTTATTAGTATGAATTAATTTTAACTGTAATTTAAATATTCATGGAACCATTCTATCACCAAATATTGAAAATACAAGTCATCAAATCACTAAATAGTGAGCCAAAAAGAAAAAAAACAAACATAAATAAAATAAAATATAATATTAACAATAAAATGTTTTTTTGCAGTAAGAGCACACACCCCTGTATCTCACATGTGATGGGCAAACCTCCACATCCCAGACTTAAATTTTTTATTTTATTTATTTTATTTTATTTTATTTTACATTTGTTTACCTGGAGAGTCCGACTGGATACATGTCCATTTTTAGCGGAGGCCCGAGGAGAAAAGCTCCACAGATTAAGAAAAAACAACTATGAGATTTCTACATAGCAAGCATGTATTCATAGGAAAACGCATGATTTAACAAGATTCCATAGCTTTAAAGTTACAAAGTACAATATTCATTGGTAGTCGCAAGTTTTAACAAAATTCCATAGTTTAGTTAGAGTAAAGTAGTGCTTGGAATGTACTGGTTTCCAGTTAATAACATTGATTGAGACAAAAGTAAGTAAAAGGGGGTTGGGAGTGGATGTTAGGGTTACTTTTGTGAGATGTGGTTGGGTTTAAAGTTGGAATGTGTATAATTGCTGACTGTTGGTGTGGGTGATCGCAGGTGAGGCACTATAAGGAGGAGTCACGATTCTTCTTGAAGGGATAGAAGTGAAAAAGAGCATGAGAGTGGGTCAGAGGGTGTGTATGATATGGGTCAGCCTGATGGGCAGCAAGGGCATAGCCATGCCAGTTTTAGGTGTTCTTTTAGTAAATATACCAACTTCATTATCACACCAGCTCAAAAAAGGGAGGAATTTCCCTAAAGCACAAAAAGAAAACAGCTCTGGCAAAGATTCCCAAAATGAAATATTCAGGTAAAAAAAATAAAACTCATCTACTTGTCACCAAAAGCATACTTGTTCCCAATTGAAACTTGCTTCTGTTAAGAATTGTTTTATTAATTACTGAATCAGTTGTTAGGCACATTGATTTCCCACTCACCAGGCCAGACAAGGACAGAGTTACTGTCAGATACACCTCAGATACCAGGATCACAGACATTATGAAGGCCCTTGGGACATTTTCCCAAGATGAGTACAGCTAAGACATGTTAATGGTCCATGTGGGAGTGAATGACCTGGGACACAACACCTTGAGGGATATCCAGAGAGACTTGTCGGAGCTCTAGAGGTATGTGAAAGATACAAGTAAAATTCTGGTCCTGAGTGGAATTCTTCATTCACCAAAAATGATGCCTAGGTATAAAGAGAAGATAACTGACTTTAGCAGTTTGTTTAATAGCTTGTGCCATTCCAGGGAGCTCTAGTATGTATCAGCATGGAATGAGACGACAGATACTCCTACCTGTTTTGCAAGGGATGGCTTATATCTTTTGTACAAATGTTTCCTCATGCAGGCAAAAGTCCTTGCTACATCTGCAGTGCCTTTTAGGCAGACTCCATCTAATGGACTTCCAAACTTAGCAAATTCTTCAAACCTTAAATTAGATCACATCACAGTGGTTCTTCTCAGTGCCAGTAAGCTTACTAAAAAATCGCCTGATCTTGAGAAACTCCTGCATCTGGAACATGTTCATGTATGTGTAGGTACAGAGACTAGGTTTAAATGTAAACAAAGCACTGTCACCATACCTGGGGTTTGCACTTACCATACCATCAGGTCTGATGGAAACTGCAGTGATGTTTCCATATTTGTCAAAGACCATATCTCACGTAGACTGATACCCAGAGACTAATAAATTGATCTCCTAGAAATTCAATTTGTCATGGACAAGACAAGTTTCCAACTTATAGCACGTTACAGAACCTTTCCATGTTTCCAGAAGATCATGTAAAGTCCAAAAAGTTTTAGAAGAAATTCCTATAAACAATAACTCTGTAAACCTAGCTGACTTCAACTACATAGCCATAGACCGAACCTCTTATGCCTCTAATGTAGGGTAGGCCCAGTGATTTCTGGACTTAATAAATAGGAATTCCATGGACCAAATAGCTAATAAACTTACTAGAAGCCAAAATATTTGTTGCCTGTACGTCACTAATATTACCTTTACCTGCTCTACTCCTCTAGTCTCTCCTTCTCTAGCTAAGTTGGACCATAAACACATGACATTTACACTCAAAGCCACCAGCTCACTGTAACCAATATCTATGTATTGAAGGACCTCAAAAGGTAGAATCTTATAAAATTATATGATGAAATCTATAATTTATCCATGACATCACTAAAGTTGATGCTGACAAAAAAGCTAACTTTGATAAGGAGTTTTATGCCCACTAGAGGCAACTACAGTGGAAAATTTAAAAACACCCCCATGTGGTTAACTGACAAACATACTTTATAACAAGACAAAAATTAAAGCACTATAAGGACCAGTTAGGCAACCCATGAATAGAGACTGGTGTCTGAGTGAAGGGTAGCTACAAATCCTTCTTTAGCTATTTTAGAAAACTAAGGAATAACACTCATCATTGCCCTGAACTTCTCCTTAATGGCTCCACATACTCTGACCCAAATGATATTGCAAGTATAATAGCAACAATTTATTCCACAACGCCATTTTACCACAAAACCATCATACCAAAAAACATTCCATAATACCATCATAGAATGGATATTGACAACCCACCCCAGCCTTACCTCAAATGCCTGTGTACTACCAGACCCTCTTAGCGACTACCTACCAGCCTTCATTGACCGCCTACCCCCTCATATAGAAAAGCAACACCAATACACCCAAACCCGCAGCCTAGCCTCCTTCAACCCTGAAATCTTCTCAGAATACCTTAAGCACACTGACTGGTCACCCATAAAAACCCTTCCACTAGACAGTGCTGTATCTTATTTCAACCAAATCTTCCTAACCCTACTAAATAAACCAGCTCCCCTTAGAACCAAATGAATCAGAACCAATCCCTTCCCCTGGCTATCCCATGAAACTAAATGTATTATGCATCAATGAGACAAAAAGTGGAAACAGTGCCAAAAACAGAAAACCACCAACTACCTCCTAGAATTTAAACAATTACGTAACCTGGCCAAAAAACTAATAATAAAAGATTGTAAAACCTCCTACTGCAAACTCTAATCCATGCACTCAAGCAACCCTAAAAAGTTTTGGAGTTCCATTTCCTCCATTCTGAACCCTGCTAATAAAGACAACCCATCCCCACAAACTCAATAAAAAGACTGCTCCTCAAGCTAAAACCATGTCACAATGAAGCAGACTATCTACCACTGACCTTCCTCAAACAATCTGCTGAAACTATAGCCTATCCCATATCTATTCTTATAAATAGATCCATACAAGAATCCTACGTCCCAACCATATGGCGGCATGCATTCATCATCCCTCTCCACAAAGGCAGTAAAAACATAGATACAACCAATTTCAGACCCATAGCTACAATATACTCTCTCCTCTCTCTAAAATACTAGAAAAAAATATCCACTCACAACTCATGCCATACCTAACCCTACACAAACTCCTCTCTCCTACTCAACAAGACTTTTGCCCTGGCCACAGTATCATGAATGCTTTCCTATCCTTTCTTGAAACCGTCAACCTAGCATGCGACAATGGCAAATATGTATCATCACTGTTTCTAGATCTCCCAAAGGCATTTGACATCATTTACCTCTCCTTACTCCTATCTCAGCTCTCATACTTACATCTCTCTTCCTCTACCTTAGCCTGGTTTTCCACCTACCTATCCAAGCACCAATAGGCTGTCCAATGGAAAGAGTCAACCTCTCCTTTCTTACTAATACCCACAGGAGTTCCCCAGGGATCTGTACTGCGCCCACTCCTCTTTAACATATTCATCAACCCCATCTACCACTCCATCCCCGAAGCCTCAGTTATCCAGTATGCAGATGACTCCATCATCATCTGCTCAGCCTCCTGCCCATCTGAACTGCTACTAAAAACCCAACTATCCTTCTCCAAAACAAAATCCTGGATGCAATCCAATCACCTAGCCCTAAATGCTAACAAAACAAAGCTAATGATTTTTACGCCTACCAAAAACTCCAATTTCAACAGAAAACTTATTCTCCATTAAAAGCCAGAATAGCACCCCCTAGAAATCATTCCCATTACCAAGCTACTAGGCATCACCATTGATGAAAACCTAAAATTTGACTCTCACATTTATTCTGCAGTTAAGAAAACCCATCAAAAAATTGGTCTCCTCTACATACACAACCATTACTTCAGCCCCTCCACCCAGCAAGCTCTCGCATCTACCTTTCTTCTCCCCTCTCTCATGTATGGCGTTCCCCTATTCTCCAACTTACAACTTGGCCTACATTCCAAACTCAAATCCTGCTACCACAAAATTTGCAAATTTGCAACCAATTCTAAAAAAGCATCTAATCACTGCCACTCCCTACACACCCTCAAATGGCTAGAACTCCCCAACTATCAAAAATACCTACAACTTACCACTGCCCACAAACTCATCTTCAAACTTGCAGAATGCCCTTCTCTCGCCACATCCCCAGTGCGCACCCAGCTACTCCCTCAGATCCGAGAGCCAAAACCTCCTACAATTGCACAAACCCGCACATCCCCCTGGCCAATTACTACTATCCTACACCATAGCTAAACTATGCAACTCTCTCCCCCTACCACTATGCAGTATGCAAAATCATAACAAATTAAAAATAAATAACTAAAGAAATAAATATTTTTTTACCAGCATCACTGATCCCAGATTCCTTTACCCCTCCTATCATTACTAAAGAACATGTTCTTAAGTTATCTAAAACCAAAAATCCTTCTTCCATGGCTTCTGAATGTCAAACAGGCTGTCACTAAGCCTCTCCTTAAATTGTTTAACCAAAGCCTAATATAGGCTACATATCCAGATCCTGGCACATTGCTGTGGAGATGCCTCTCCACTAGAGTGGACCTACCACTGACCCTGGAAATTAAAGACCAATCAGCCTTATGAGTCTGATCTCTAACAGCATATCATATCCAATTTCATTAATTATGATATTAAAAATCTTATTAAGCCTGAACCACAAAAAATGCAAATCATGCCTGTTAAACCTTGTTAATTTCTTTGAGAGCATTATACAAGGTGTCAGACAGCTTATATTGCTCTGATCAAAGCATTTGTTACTATAGCTCATGTCAGAATTTTAAGGAATCATCATCCTTAAAACTAGATTCTTACACATTAAAATCGATTTCCAAAAGGCTGAAGGACAGGACCCGCATAGTTCCCGTAGCAGATGCTTCCTCAAATAATGTTAAATTAACCAGTGGAATCCCTCAGTGGCCTGTTTTTGGTCTTCTTCTGTTTTGTATCTACTTCTCTGATCTCAAAAATAATTACCAGAAATTCTAGTTAACCCAATTTACAGACAGCTGCAAACTGGGTGTAATTGCTAAAACCCCTTGGGATATCTGCACCCATTAAAAAGAGTGTAGCTTGGTTAACACTTGGCATATGGAAAAATGGGCTTGAGCTGAAAGCTAAAAAGTGTAGTATTATATCTTTCTGATAAGAGAAAACACCCCATTACAACATGAAATGGTAATCAGGGTCCTGGGCACTGGGTGTGACAGTTCCTTCTCCTTTGATCACCATGCAGCACCTGCTGTCAGGAAATCTTTCTATTTAGCACAGCGAGCAGCCAAAGGTATTTCATCTAGTTTCAAATATGTTATTGCCCACTATATTCAACACTGATCAGATCCATTATAGAGTACAATTCACAATTCATTATGTATCACACATGATATCTCAACAAATTCAAAATCCTCATAGGTTCCTAACAAAAAAAAGATCTCTGGTCTTAAAATCTTAGTTCTCAGGAGAAACTGAAACCCTGCCATCTACTCTCTTTTGTAGACTTCTAAGGGGTGATCTGTGCCTCATTTATTGCATCATTAGAGATACAGTGGTCCTTGTCCTCCTATACCTCAGTAAAACAAACAGCTGAGCTAACATGAGAACCAGAGACCCACTTTCATCAGCGGATAGACAGGACATGATGGAGAGGGAGATTCTCTCCATCGCATGCCGGAGAGATAGAAAGGGGTTGGGGTTGGAAATATGATTAAGGTGTTTACCTCACAGTCAGAAGGTACAGGGTTTGACTCTCACCTTTGAAAAGGAAATTGGCTAAACTTAAAATGGCCTGTAAGGACAACTAGCCTAGTACTTACCTATGAATCTATGAACCGATAATCTATTAATTTCCCCATTGCTGCACCTTCCCTGAAATATGCTTCCTCTGCTGATTAAACAATGTGATTCTATGTATTCCCGCTAACTAAACCTGGATGACTGGATTGGTGAACTCAAATTTATCCCAGGACTAACTGGCCTGTCCCACCTTGAGAAAAGATATAAAACCCAAGACTGGGCATTGACAAGGTGTACATGGTCATTAGACTAACTAAAATAGTCTTGAAACTCCTATGAAACCTATACTCTGGTCTTGTAAACAGACTCACATGCAGTAAAAGCTGTTACCTCATACTAGCATATGAAAATGGATATCAGAGATCAAGACTCTGAAGCTGGCAGAGCAAAAAGCAAAGGCAGCAAAATGAGAATAGAACAAAGGGAGATTTGAGGAGATAAAGAAAGGACTATAATTAAGAGCCAATATTGGGTGTGATGAGGACAGAGATATTATAGGTTCATAGGTTCATAGGATGCCTGAGGAGTGGAGAAAAAGTGTTTTGGTACCTATCTTTAAGAATAAGGGTGATGTGCAGAGCTGCAGTAACTACAGAGGGATAAAACTGATCAGTCACAGCTTGAAGTTATGGGAAAGAGTAGTGGAAGCAAGGTTAAGAAGGGAGGTGATGATTAGTGATCAGCAGTATGGTTTCATACCAGGAAAGAGCACTACAGATGCAATGTTTGCTCTGAGAGTGTTGTTGGAGAAATACAGAGAAGGTCAGAAGGAGTTGCATTGTGTCTTTGTAGACTTGGAGAAAGCATATGACAGGGTACCTAGAGAAGAGTTGTGGTATTGTATGAGGAAGTCGGGAGTGGCAGAGAAGTATGTAAGAGTGGTACAGGATATGTACGAGGGTAGTGTGACAGTGGTGAGGACTGCAGTGGGAGTGACAGATCTGTTTAAGGTGGAGGTGGGATTACATCAAGGATCAGCTCTGAGTCCTTTCTTATTTGCAGTGGTGATGGACAGGTTGACAGATGAGATCAGACAAGAGGCCCCGTGGACTATGATGTTTGAAGATGACATTGTGATCTGTAGTGAGAGTAGGAATCAGGTTGAGGAGACCCTGGAGAGGTGGAGATATGCTCTAGAGAGCAGAGGAATGAAGGTCAGCAGGGCTAAGACAGAATATATGTGTGTAAATGAGAGGGAGGGTAGAGGAATGGTGAGGATGCAGGGAGTAGAGTTGGTAAAGGTGGACGAGTTTAAGTACTTGGGATCAACAGTTCAGAGTAATGGTGAATGTGGAAGAGAGGTGAAGAAGAGAGTACAGGCAGGGTGGAATGGGTGGAGAAGAGTGTCAGGAGTGATTTGTGACAGACGGGTACCTGTAAGAGTGAAAGGGAAGGTCTACAAGAGGATAGTGAGACCAGCTATGTTATATGGGTTGGGGACAGTGGCATTGACAAAAAGGCAGGAGTCAGAGCTGGATGTGGCAGAGTTAAAGATGTTAAGATTTGCGCTCGGTGTGACTAGGATGGATAGGATTAGGAATCAGTATATTAGAGGGTCAGCTCATGTTGGACAGTTTGGAGACAAAGCAAGAGAGACGAGATTGCTTTGGTTTGGACATGTGCTGAGGAGGGATGATGGCTATATTGGGAAAAAGATGCTAAGGATGGAGCTGCCAGGTAAGAGGAATAGAGGAAGGCCTAAGATAAGGTTTATGGACGTGGTGAGAGAGGGCATGCAGGCGGTTGGTGTGATAGAGCAAGATGCAGAGGATAGGAAGAAATGGAAAGAGATGATCCACTGTGGCGACCCCTAACGGGAAAAGCCGAAAGAGAATGATGAGGTGTGTACTAGGTTAATTGTTCTGGAGCCTTTACAAGCCTAGTCCATAGGATTACCCTGGCATCATGCCACCTGTCCTTAGTTCCCAGTGCTTCTGTCGAGTAAAGTCACTGGAGTGATCCCTGGGGTGAATTTTATATTTCCCATCCACTCATCAAGATTTCTCTTGAATAGGGCCAGTGAGGTGGTTTGCTTGCCATGTATGGGAAGTCTATTCCATAGCATGGGCAGTCTCTGGGTTATGAACCTGTCCCTCCAGCATGTTCTGCTGATTGTGGTAATGAGGTTGAGGTCTCTGGAGCATGTGGTGCTGAGGGATTGGGATTTCTTTAGATGTAGCATTTCTAACAGAGCTGGGTCAGACAAGGCCTTGTAAGTCAAGCTGAGATTGCCTCTAAGTAGGTGACATGAAACAGAGAATAGTTGGAGTTTTTTTGAGTCTGTCCATATAGGACAAATGTTTAAGGCCTGGAATACTCTTTGTGAGGTACTTTTGCAGCCTCTCCAGTTGTTACAGCTGTTTAGTGGGGCATTGTACTCAATGATTGGCCTAATGAGGGAAGAGTAGAGGGAGACAATGACCTCTTTCTTCCTGGATGCAAAACTTTAGTAATGTGATGTGCCACATAGAAGGACTTTACTGACCACAGTGGCAATTTGGTGGTCAAAAGAGAGGTTGCTGTCAACCTGTGTTCCCAGATCTCTTATAACACCTTCTGTGTTCAGTGGACTACCATTGATGTGGCAATTCATGGGAATTGGGACTTTCCCAAAGGGGATGACGACACATTTTGTGGCATTGAGCTTAAGGCCATGGTTCTGACACCAGTCGTTGGTCTCAGTGATGTCTTTCTGTAGGATGTCAACATCACTTGGGGAGTTAATAATAGCTCCCAACTTGCAATCATCTGTGAAATTTGTCAGCCAGAGTTCCTTCATGTTGGCCTGGACTTCAGAGAAGTAGACACCAAACACAGGAGGACCCAGGACCGAACCCTTTGGGACTCTACTCATGACTGGTCAGCAGTCTGACCTCAAGTCAGCTACTTTCACACTGTGGGTTCTATCTGTGAGCCAGTTTACAACCCACCTAGTGATATAGGGGTTCATGCCGAGCTTAGTGAGTTTTTCTATGATTCCTGACTGGGGAATGGTATCAAAGGCCTTGGCCAGATCAAGGTAGGCTGTATGACCCACCTTGCCTTCATCCACAGCTCTGGTGACTAACTCAAAGATGTTGACCAAGTTGAGCAGGCATGATCTATCCTTCACAAAACCAAACTGTGTGGGTTCCAGAGTTTGGAGATTCCATATATCCTTGTTTATTAGGTCCATGATGATGCGTTCCATAGCTTTGCATATCAGACTCGTCAAGCTAATGGGATGACAGTTCCCAGGGTCTGTAGTCACTCCTCCTTTGTGAAGAGGGATGACTGTAGCAGTGCAGCATTCAGTAGGGACAAAGCCTGAGGTGAGGCTGTGATTGAACAGGGCACACAGGTGAGATGCCAGTTCACTCTGTAGTTCATGTAAAACACATCCAGGGATATTGTCAGGTCCCATAGAAGCTGTATTCTTGGCCTTGGACAGTGCTGTTTTAACCTGTGCAGCAGTAATACTGGGTGCCTGGCAATCAACTGGTATTGTGACTGGTCCTTTGGGGGAGGGGTAAAGTCGGCACTGATTCTATCAGCCAGTATATTGGCAATATCTATTGGCTCATTATAAGAGGTACCATTGTGCAGTAGCTCAGAGCAAATCTGGGTATTGCTGTGGAGATTCTTTGCATAACTATAGAAGGCCTTGTGGTTGTCTTACTGTCTGCTGCAATTCTGTTCTCATAGCTAGCTTTAGAGGATTTGATGAGGGATCTCAAATTTTTGTTGAGGCTGATAAGGGAATTTTTCCAGTCTTAGGACTTCACCTTATACTGCATCAGTTTCCTCCTTCTGTTGTAGAGTTTGTTTATGGCAGGGAACCACCTGATTGGTTTCCTTTTCTTGGAGGAAAGCATCTTGGTTCTATTGGGTATGGCGAGATCCATGCATTTGTGTATGTGTCCGTACAGTGCATTGGTGTATGATTTGGCAGTCATGCAACTATTCTCCATTTGCATGGGTGCCATGAAGTTAGCCACCTCTGTTTTTAGGAGCCCAAACTTAGCTTTGGAGAAGTTTTTCATGGTGGCTGCCTTTGTGGGGTGGGGGGATGGGAGGGATGTGGATTTCAAAGGTGATAAGTTTGTGGTCGGATCTAACCAGGGAGGAGTTGACTATTGGTGTAGAGCAATGGTCAGGTCAAGGATGTTGCTACCTGTAGTGGGGGTAAGAACGAGCTGGTCCAGGGCATTGGAATTAATGAATTCCAGGAAACGTTGGGCAAGTGTATTGGTACATGAATAGTTTTCTCAGTTAATGGAGCAGTAGTTGAAGTCGCCCAGTATGAGAGTGTTAGGTTGGACGCTGATATTCTCCAGGGTGCTTAGGAATGTGGAGTGTGAGTCTTGGGACATGATTGGGGACCTATAGGAGGCTATGACCTGAATCACTGTCTTACCCAATGTTAGTTGCACGTGAAGTATCTCAGATGCATTATGTTGGGCTACAGTCTGGAGGTGTGCGCATCCATTATGAATATGGAAACAGCACCACCTTTGGAGCTTCAGTCCAAGATCTGGGGCCAAAAGGTGTGGAATGAGTTAAAGCCTGGTAGTACAGGGGTGCTTTCTGCTACCTTGAACCAGGTCCCTGTTGTGGCACAAAGGTCAATGTTCTCCATTTTAAAGAGTGCTTTGAGCGAGTGCATTTTGAGATTTAGACTTCTAGCATTGAGCAGCATGATCCTTAAATTGCATTTGTTTGTTTGTATATTCATAGCTAGTTACTATGTATGTAGCCCAGGAAACCACTGAGGAGGAGCCTAGAAAAAATTCCAAACTGCCCCAAAGTGCTGTCTGGTTGAGCAGTTTGTTCAAGGCCACACAGTAGGTAGATGGAGGATGACAGCATTGAACTCTGTGCCACAGGAAGTAGCTCATTAACAACTCATTGCCTTAATCCTCTGTGTCTTGCATGGTATTTGATCCCATGCCTCCTTATAGAGTCCAGAATAGCCATCTAACGTGGAAGGAGTTTAATCCTTGAGTCTGATACCTTAGACCACTCAGCCATCCTAACACCTTTGTATCCAGATATCCCAAGAGAAGGAACATGCATAAAAATATAAGACACTCTCTTTTTGGTTGATTTATAATCATGACTTATAATAATTTTAATGACAATATATGGAAGAAAACTTTTAAGTCGACAGATAGCTGACAAGGATTTGGATTTTTTTTTTATCCAGACAGAGGGTCTGTATGTTTTTTTTTTTTTTTTTTTTTTTTTTTTTTGGTAAAGTCCTACAGTGAGCAGTTCAATTTTCTCAATAAATAGCTAAAATCTTTACAAGAATAGAACTGATATGATGTTAAGTTTTTTAACTGGTTCATAAATTGATATGTGCTTAGGCTATTGATCACAGGGATTTTAAGAATCCTAATCTAAAATTCAAAAAGCTAGTTTATAGTCCAAATATTTTGAAGACAAATAACCCAGAGGTTGTCAGAACAAAGATATGTTGGGACATTTACTTGTTGCCCCTTTCCCTGAGGAACATGGGTGCTAACCAGGAATGAATTTGTATTTACCCATCCATTCATCCAAATTACGTCTGAATGGAGTAAAGGAAGTATTTTGATTTATGTGGAGTAGAAGATAGTTCCAAAGAAGAGGTATACCCTACCAACATCTTCTATTTATGTTGCAAAAGAAATTGACATCTTTTGAATGGATGTTCATGCTACCATTGGATTTGTGAATGCTTCTAAGAGGATGGGGTTTGCCGAAGCTCTATACACATGGCAGAGGTCACCTCTTAGTAGCCTATATGATACTGAAAAGAGGGATAAGTCTTTTAGATTGTCTACATAGCTTTTGTGATTCAGGTTGATTGAGTTTTTTAGTGAGTAAGTGTTGTGGTCACTCCAGTTGTGACAAGTGTTTTGACATACCAAATGGGCACTATATTCAATAGTCAGCCTAATGAGAGCCAAGTACAGTGGAATGATTACATTTCTGGACCTGGACACCATACCTTTAGATATGAGCTTTGTGATGAAGAAGGATTTCCTTCCAATAGTGGAAATGTGTTGATCAAAGAACTGTTCACTGTTGACATAGTTCCCCAGATCCCTAACTACTGGATTAACGGTTATGGGTGTATTGTCATTGTGATAGTTAAGTCATGCTTGCCAAAGGATTCAACTACATATTTCTTGCCATTTAGTTTAGTCTATGGCTTTGACATTAGCTATTTGTTTGTGAAAGGCTCTCTTGGAGGATTTTGGAATCCTTTGGGGAGTTTATGATAGCACTAAGTTTACAGTCATCTGAAAACTTGGTTCGCCATAAACGTTTAAAGATCATGTGCTTCAAAGTAGCCTATCTGTTCTCAGAATCCATTTCCTCAGTAGTTGTTTATCTTGGCTGTTTTTCTGTTATTTAAGTCTGCATACTCAGTTTTCTTTTAAAGGCAGACCTCTTATAAAAAAATGCCCTTCATAGCCATAACATGCTCCGCCCTCACTGATTACTCTCCACAAAATTTTGCTTCATTGCTGATGTGCTAACAATCACATCGGGGTCAGGAGAGTCCATTACCTAGTCAGCAAGAGGGACAAAGTTGTACAGAGAGAGGATTTTAGATTGAGCAGTTTTACTTTTATTTTTTGTCTAATTTCCAATTTTAAAGTTAGTTACAGATTTCGGTTAATCCATTATTCAAATCCCCATGCATTCTGTCTTCCTTTCTTGTAAAAACAAATGTGAAGAATGCTTCTGTTTTACTGTCACACAAGCACATCACATGCAGCATCAAGACTATAACTCCTTAATTATCTCTGATTTTGCCTAATGGCACTAAATCTTTCCTTTCATGTCTGTGGTTTTTGCAGAACACCCCTGACTTTGCCTCATATTTTTACTTTGTCCATCCCTCATAAAAGTTTCGGTTTTCTATTAAATCACTGAGGATTTACAACTGAACACTAATTACAGATTAATTTTCATAGTTCTTTGTTCATTTTGCCTGGAAAATGCATGTTAATGTAAAACGTGTTCCATTAACAAATGAACTTACTGCACTCAGCCTGTCTGCAGCATTATCATGACATTTACTTACAAAAAAAAAAAAACAGATGGAAGAGACCCTGTCTATTAGTGCAGAAAAGATTCAACTTTGCATCTTCAAAGTGATAGGCGTAATCACATAAAGACAGGAAGTACTGCCATGCGAAGTCTGTGCAAATCCAATGTTTGCAAGCAGAAAACAACAGTAAAATGAAACAACAGAATATATACAGTAAATTGGATCAGTAGACCAGGAAGCTATCCTGTCCTCCCAGAAGAAAAAGAAAGACTGCAGGTATGTGCAAAAAATGGATTCTCATGATCTTTAAGCAAATGTCAAACAGAACTGGCCTGAAACATGAGGTGCAATGCTAGTGACAGGTCTTTTGGAGAAGCTAGAGCCACCCATCCTATTTATCTGGGTTCTATTTGTGAGGTGGTTTGCTATCCAGTTAAGTTACTTGGGAATTTCCATTTAGCTGGCAGAGCTTATCTATGATACCTGAGTGTGGCATATGGTGTTGCATGTCTTTGTAAGGTCTAGATATGCAGTTTACAATGATTTGCCCTCATCCACTGCTTCAGTAACTTTCTCATAGAAGTTGACCAACTTTGATTCTCAAATAGGATAACTAGCTAGGCTTAAAATGACCCACAAGAGCAGGTAACCTAGTACCAACCTATGAACCAAAGTAGCCAGGATCTGCATTTAAAGAGTATCAACCATCATTGGTCCAGGGTTTGTAGGTTACTTATGTCCTTATTTATTAATTTCACAATAATACTTTCCACAGGCTTACTGCCGTGGATTGCCTGGCATAAGGGTCTATAACTTATTATGAGTGTTTACCTTGTTTTTAAGGGAGACAGAAGCACCATTAAAATTAAGTTATCCTCCTGTTGCAATTTGTATTCAACAGAATGCATGCAGATTGATAGAATTAAGGCTAGAAATCTGTTTTACTCACTTGGTTGTCTCTCATAAAGGCAGATCCCTTTCATATGAAAGTTCATGAAAACTAAAGGAACGTTACAGAATATTAGATTAAGTAACTGACTAGTTTTAGGAGTATGTCACCAGAAAGTAGAAGTCCTTCTCCTGAATTATCTCATGCCTTTGATGACCACATATAGCTGAATTTAGAACAGATAACAATTAGAGTGAGGGGAGCAAGAAATACCAAGCATGTGTGTTCCACAGAAAACAAAACAGATATGGACTTATTAAATCAAATTATTCCTTCTTCGTATGATGTGGGAATATATTAAGATATAAGCTCTCATTAATGGCAGAGACAATAGCAAAGACTAGTAGAGTTTGTTATTTTCTATCATCAGGTCTGATATTGCTTCTGTAGGCAAACAATAAAATGCATTAACTTTGGGAATCCAGTAAATGGATGAACAGCTGGAAACTGTGATGCTTCGTGCTAGAAAGAGGATCCAGATTGTTTACATCTCTCTCTGCCCTTACAAAAGTTTGTATTCAAGAATTGTGGCTTATGACAGAACTTCTAGAAAGTAAGGGTAGATTTTGGAACCATTACTATATGTAGGAAGTGGACCAGTCTAATTTATTAATCTATTTTGCTATTTTCCTGATGGCTAGGTAGTTAAATGATCTGATCCAGAAATTCCCCATGTGTAGAAGAAACCTTTAGGAAAAAGGAGGTTGTAGCTTAAAGCAGGTTATTAAAAAGATGAATGGCTAATAGAGGTTCAAAATCAACTTGGAAACTCTATGAATAGCGAATATATATTCAAAATCTACATGAAAAGTGTAATAGTGGGCATCCTGTGACACTGTAAGAATATCTGGGTCTGGTTATTATGTCTAACACCAAGTTTTCCAGCTGTAAGAATATCTGGGTCTGGTTATTATGTCTAACACCAAGTTTTCCAAAGCTCAGCATCTTGGCCACTGTCCCCTGACCTATGTCAGACACTATATATGAAAAAGAAAAACAATTTGAAAGCATGTTTTTGCAGTGAGCTATGTTTCCCTGCACCCTCTCGTGATGGTGCTCTGTCAACATACACCAATAACACTAATTTTTCTGAAATTACACCATCTCAGAAGAAAGGAAATTCATTTCCCCTTTCCTTAGAGCAGGTAAAAACTTGCTGGGACTTCGGAGATTTTATATTTGGAGATGACGGTATAAGTCAGAGCCTCAAAATAGCAGGGTACTGGAGATGCATTCCAATTACAAACATTTATATTAAGATTCAGTTTACTTTACTGTATAATGAATTTACCCAGTAGAGCTAAGATCATCTGTGATCACCATGATAATACATTAAAATGGTATGTCAAAAAAGAACAACAAAAATTCTTTCTGTTCTGGTCATCTTTTGTCAAGTAATTAAAAATATATTAAGCTGTGAAAATAAACATGGGACAAACTATCTGTAAAAAACAGCTGTTTTTTTTCTTTAGTCAGTTTGTCTTCATTTAATTTCTACCGCTTAATATAGTTTTTCTTTAGTTACTTCTAAGTCAAAGGAGACCCAAAAAATTAATATTGTTTTGACTAAATACAGTTAGACCAAATTAAAGATAAAAAAACATACAAAAGCTGAAAATTACATTACAAAATTCTAGCTATTCTAGGTTCATTGATGAAATTGTATGAAGTAACAATATGAAATATTTATTCTCAATTAATTCCTCAGAATATGTCAGTTCTATGTCAGATTTAATTATGAAATTACTAATAATAATATCTGGGAAAGATGGGAATGTAAACTGCCTGTTATAGTATTGTGGAGAAAAGCTATCAGAAAATCTGCCAGATGCTTTACTAGACTTCAAGACAGGAAGAGATAACAGGTATCATTAAAGCAATACTTGTTGTGCAGGATCTGAAACTAGTTCAGCTGATTGCATTTTTAAAACTTTAATCTAAGAAAAGTATGTCATTAGTGAAGTTTTTCATGATACAATTTTGTGTTGTAAGCATTCGTGAATGAAACAATAAAATTCACCTAAACTGATTTTGAATCTGTTCAACTGCTATCTCTCCCAGCTTGATAGAGAAGCATAGGAACCAACCACACTAGTGTCCACCCTAATGTTGATACCCGCTAGAATTATGCAGTCCTGCTGGTGTTAATAGTATCTTTCAACTGTGTGCATACAAGAGCATATGCACAATATAGACTGCCTAGGCGCATTGTGCCTGGGATCCAGTGGATGGTCATTCAAGCCTTGTATGGAGTGACACAGAGTACACTAAAAATGAAGTGTTAGTAAAGAAGGAGGAAAATGGTAAAAAATGAATTTTGAAAATCGTGCATTATTAGAAAACCAGCTAAAGCAAAAAATTACATTTCTTCTTCGTCTTTTGGCTTTTCCCGGTTAGGGGTCACCACAGTGGATCTCCTGTCCACTTATGATTGGCAGTGGAGTTTTTACGGTGTTGAATTGCCAGCCCGGCACCCAACCTTCCACAGAAGGAACACACATGCACGGACTCATGCCTAGGGCCAATTTAGAGTGTTCAATCTACCTACAGCATGTCTTTGGGATGTGGGAGGAAACCGCACTGAATACTTCAAAAAGTAATCATGAAAAATACAGCCTTCTAGAATGTAGATTTAGATGTATAAAATGAAAGGACTATACAATATCAGTATTTGACACGTGACATGTAAAATGTGCAGGAATAGAATTTGTTATCTGGAAAGATGACATGTGGGTTAACAAAAAGCAAAACTCTCTACACATAGTATGGATTTGATCCTTCAATTTTTTCATACAGCTACTAACTGAAATGAATGAAGACGTATATAAAACAGCAAATTTGTTTATTCGTTTTAGTCAGTGTCTGTATACAGTTGTCTTTCTTTATTCTCAGGTGATGCTACAGGTTGGAAGAATCTTTCTCCTGTGTAAGTATAGGAAAACATAAATGATATTCTACAATCTGGAACATACTTGGCCACCATCTGGTGCAATTAGAGAAAGTGCAAAAATTCATCACAAAGACAATCAAAGAGCTACAAGACTAGTTTTACAGCAAAAGACTACAGCAATTATTTTGTTCTTTTTAACTTATTGTTTTATTACAGAAGACTTATGCCTGATATACAGAACATTAAATAACTCTTGCTTTTTGAAACTTTTTGCTTAGAATATCTTCCTAATGAACTGAATACAACAGGGCACTCAACCTCAATAAAAATTTATATCAAACAATGAGTAAAATGCCTACTTTGTAGATTAAAGTCCCCCATGCATATGGAATAAACTCCCTCTCTCAATTAAACTCGGCTAATCGATTCATACTTTCAGGAAGTACCTTGATGAATACATGGCACCCACAAGTTTTAACATGGGGTCTGGGTCATCAAATGTTTTGATTTTCAATAGACCTTGATCTTGTTTAAGAAACCTATGAACATAGTAATAGGGAAAGATAACACTTAATAAAATCATTCTAATCTACGTTGTCAATTATGTGTAATGTTTTCAGTTACGTGTAACCAAAAAGAAACAACTTTTAATCTGATTGTTAACTTACTGACAAAGGGTAAAATAAAGTCCACCCATACAATAACTGTTATAATTAAAGCATTATATAAAGGATTTATTAAAACTAAGTTAATTAATTATTAACCTCATTATCACTTACTCGTTAGTCTGAAGATATTGTTGTAATATTTTGTTAATGCTGCAAACCTGAATCATTTGTAAAATGTATCACTGATCAAT